>NW_017694441.1:0-4046 GCF_001879085.1 Nicotiana attenuata
GTTACTACCGTCACTTCGTGGAGGGATTTTCATCGATTGCTGCCCCATGACTAGATTGACCCAGAAGGGTGCCCCATTTCAGTGGACAGAGGAGTGTGAGGCGAGCTTTCAGAAGCTCAAGACAGCTTTGACTACAGCCCTAATCTTGATGTTGCCTACCGGTTCGGGGTCTTATACTGTCTATTGTGACGCCTCGAGAGTTGGACTTGGAGCAGTGTTGATGTAGGACGGTAGGGTGATTGCCTACGCGTCCAGACAGTTGAAGATACATAAAAAGAATTACCCTATCCACGACCTTGAATTAGCTGCCATTGTTCATGCCTTGAAGATCTGGCGTCATTACCTATATGGTGTGCCTTGTGAGATCTGTACTGATCATCGGAGTTTGTAGCACTTGCTCAAGCAAAAGGATCTCAATATGCGTCAGAGGAGGTGGTTAGAGCTGCTGAAGGATTATGACATCACTATCCTATATCACCCGGTCAAGGCCAATGTGGTGGCGGATGCCTTGAGTCGCCGGGCGGAGAGTTTGGGGAGTTTGGCATATTTACCAGCTTTAGAGAGGCCTATGGCGATGGATGTTCAGGCCTTAGCCAGCCAGTTCGTGAGATTGGATCTTTCGGAGCCCAGTCGGGTTCTAGCCTGTGTGGTTTCCCGGTCTTCCCTATTTGACCGTATCAGGGAGCGGCAGTATGATGACCCTCATTTGCTTGTCCTTCAGGACAGAGTCCAGCGTGGGGATGCCAGAGATGTGACCATTGGAGATGATGGAGTAATGAGGATGTAGGGCCGGATTTGTGTGCCCAATGTTGATGGTCTTCGAGAGTTGATTCTAGCAGAGGCCCATAGTTCGCGGTATTCCATCCATCCGGGTGCCGCGAAGATGTATCAGGACTTGAGGCAGCACTATTGGTGGAGGAGGATGAAGAAGGATATAGTTGGTTATGTGTCTAGATGCCTCAACTGCCAGCAGGTAAAGTATGAGCACCAGCGCCCGGGTGGGTTGCTTCAGTAGATAGAGAATCCGGAGTGGAAGTGGGAGCGCATCACCATGGATTTCGTGTCGGGACTTCCACAGACCTTGAAGAAGTTTGATTCCATTTGGGTTATTGTGGACCGGCTGACCAAGTCCGCTCATTTCATTCCTGTGTGTACCACTTATTCATCGGAGCGATTGGCGGAGATTTATATCAGGGAGATCGTCCGTCTGCATGGTATTCCAGTTTTTATCATTTCGGACAGAGGTACTCAGTTTACATCGCGGTTCTGGAGAGTCGTGCAGCAGGAGTTAGGCACTCGGGTGGAGTTGAGCACAGCATTTCACCCCCAGACGGGCGCACTATTCAGATTCTTGAGGATATGCTCCGTGCGTGTGTGATTGAGTTCGGAGGGTCTCGGGATCATTACTTGCCACTGGCGGAGTTTGCTTACAATAACAGCTATCAGTCCAGCATTCAGATGGCGCCGTAGGAGGCTTTATATGGTAGGAGGTGCAGATCTCCGGTGGGTTGGTTTGAGCCGGGCGAGGCCAGGATATTGGGCACAGAGTTGGTTTAGGATGCATTGGAGAAGGTTAAGACATTCAGGATAGACTCCGTACAGCCCGGTCCATACAGAAGAGTTATGCGGACAAGAAGGTTCGTGATGTTTCATATATGGTTGGTGAGCGGGTTCTGCTTCGGGTCTCGCCTATAAAGGGCGTCATGAGGTTTGGAAAGAAAGGAAAGCTGAGTCCGAGGTTTATTGGCCCTTTTGAGATCTTGAGGCGAGTTGGGGAGGTTGCCTATGAGCTTGCCTTACCTCCCAGCTTGGCCGGAGTTCATCCGGTATTTCATGTTTCGATGCTCCGGAGGTATCACGGTGATCCATCGCACATGTTGGATTTCAGTTCAGTCCAGTTGGACAAGGATCTATCCTATGATGAGGAGCCAGTGGCTATTTTGGACAGGCAGATCAGAAAGTTGAGGTCAAAGAACATAGCTTCAGTAAAGGTTCAGTGGCGGGGTCAGCCGGCCGAGGAGGCGACTTGGGAGACCGAGCAGGATATGCGCAGCCAGTACCCTCATCTTTTCACTACTTCAGGTATGTTCTCTATGCTCGTTCGAGGACGAACGAATGTTTAACTGTAGGAGGATGTAATGACCCGGCCGGTCATTTTTGGAATTTATGCCCCGATCCCCCATTAACTGCTTCCCCTAAGTTCATTTCTGCTATTTTGGTTTGCCGGGACGTTCGGTGTTGAGTTTTGGAAAGTTTTGGGACACTTAGTCCCTAAATGAGAGCTTAAGTGTTGAAAAGTGGTCCGTAGTCGGAACAGTATGAAGACGACCTCGGAATGGAAATCTGATGGTTCCGTTAGCTCCGTTAGGTGATTCGGGGTTGGGAGCGTGTTCGGAATGTATTTTGGGAGCTCGTAGCTCATTTAGGCTTGAAATACCGAAGTTTGAATTTTCGAAGTTTCCGATTCCATAGTGAATTTTTGATCCGAGGGCCGGAATGGAATTTCGGAAGTTGCAGTAGCTCCGTCGTGTCATTTGGGATGTGTGTGCAAAATTTCAGGTCATTCGGACGTGTTTTGGTTAGGTTTTTGATCGAAAGCGTATTTGGAAGAAACTTGTAGTTCTTAGGCTTGAATCTTTGATTTAATCGGGTTTCCGGTGTTGTTTTAGGTGTTTTAAGGATTGGTACAAGTTTGAATGAGGTATTAAGTGCTATTGGTTCTTTTGGTTGAGGTCCCGGGGGCCTCGGGATGATTTCGGGTGGTTAACGGAAGAATTTTTGAAGTGTTGCAGCAGCTGGTTTTTCTCTCTTCTAGTATTTTCGCTTCTGCGGCTTGGGAACCGCAGAAGCGGAGCCGCAGAAGCGGCCTGGTCATCGCAGGAGCGGGTTTGGGCAGAGTTTTTCAGGTACCGCAGATGCGGAGGAAATTCCGCAGGAGCGGCCTCGCATCTGCGAGAAAGAGAACCGTAGATGCAGAAACTTGGACTTTTATTAGAACCGCAGAAACGGCTTAAATTCCGCAGAAGCGGAACCGCATAAGCGGTTAATGGTCCGCAGAAGCGGACATTGGCTCTTTAGTGAGAGTCGCAGAAGCGACATTTCCGCATAAGCGGGACCGCAGAAGCGACTCATTTTCCGCATAAGCAGGACCGCAGAAGCAGTCCCTTGTCCGCAGAAGCGGAAATGCCTGTTCTGATATAGAAGATTCGAGGGTTTGATTTCATAAGTTAGAGAAAAAACCAAATTGAGCTCGGGCAAGGGCGATTTTCAGAGGGTTTTGAAGAGAAGACTATTGGGTAACGTTTCTTTAATCCCTTCTAGTTATATTTCATCATTTTGTAGTTAAATCCATCCTTTAAATTCGAATTTGGGATCAAAAATTTGAAGAAATTGGGCAAAACTTCATAGGCTAAACCATTGAGTTTTGAGTGAGCATTTGACCTCCGATTTGGGAGATTTTTATATGATTAGACTCGTGAGAGTACGAGGTTTCCGAAAATGTGAGAATTATTCGATTCCGAGGCGTTGGCCTGAAGGGCATTTTGGTCATTTCACCTAATTTCACGATGTAGCTTTGAATTAAATAGCAAAACCAGTTGTTTGCAATGTTATTTATGATATGTAAATGTATTGAATAGATTTGGGCCATTTGGAGTCGGATATTCGTGGCAAAGGCGTGGTTTCTAGTTGATTTTGAGCCGGTTCGAGGTAAGTGGCTTGTCTAACCTTGTGTAGGGGACCTTTCCCATTAGGATTTGATATGTAGTAATTGAGTGCCTTGTACGTGAGGTGACGAGCGCGTACTTGAGCTAATTGTTGAAAAAACCGGTTTTTACTTAAGATATTAAGACTGAGTTTCCTTCATATTTGCCTTGTTTTACTTGTAGTTATAACCTGTGTTAGATTAGAAAAGCATGTTTAGTTGATTTAACTTGCCTAATTGTTTAAGTTGCCTTGACTGTACTACGTGAAGCATGCTAGGCTAGTACTACCTGATGTTTGCCTTTTGTACTTCATTTCTGAATATCTTCTGGTTGTGGTTTGCG
>NW_017694442.1:0-4045 GCF_001879085.1 Nicotiana attenuata
TCAGTACACAGCAGCAGAAACAGGTGCAGAACCTAGCAATGCAGACCGCACAACTGACAGCGACCGCGTAGGGCACCGCGGACCGCACAAAATTGTAACGCGGTCCGCGTTGGGCAAAGGCCCAAAATACACCCTCTCTGAATCTCCCACCGCGGTCCGCACAAAAATGCAATGCGGCCGCGGTGGTCCAGCGCGGACCGCACAAACATGAATGCGGCCGCGCTGGAGACTATTACCTTTCAATCACAAAAGCACCGCGGTCCGCACAAAATTGTAACGCGGACTGCGTCAGGGCAGCGCGGTCGCGCAAAAATGACCGCGGACCGCGCTGAGCTAGGGTTTCCGGGTACTAAGTTAGGGGTGCATATTTTGCCATTCTTGTACAAGTTATTACACCTACTTTGTCCCTACTCAGTTCACCCATTAATCAAGCAAGATTTGGTGCATTACCCTAGTTTTAAACCAACCTAGTCTAACAGTTAAATAAAAAAGAAGAAGCTAAACTACTGAACAAGCTATAAAAAATGAAAATAAGAAATTTAATTAATCACAAGTGCATGAAATGTTACCAAGTTTATGAGGATTGAGTGCAAATAGTCCAAGAAGTCAGAAAAGTAATCTTAGAAGGGGAGGAAAAGTGTCTTAGAGCTCTGGGGGTTGAAAGTGCGAAAAGGGTAAAATGAAGCCCTAGGGCCCTATTTATAGAAAAATTGTGGGGCCCCACACTCACCTACCAGCGCGGCCGCACAAAAGTGACCGCGGACCGCGCTGGGTTTCAAATTCCTAAGTTTCAGAAGGCAACCTCACGCGGCCGCGTTAAAGTGCACCGCGGACGCGAAGGTCCACCGCGGACCGCACAAATTTGACCGCGGCCGCGGTGGAAAACTTCAGAGAGCATGCATTTTTATCATGCCAGCGCGGACCACACAAATGTGCATCGCGGTCTGCACTGGCAAATTCAGAGAATACCAGTGTTTTTTCCTTTGTTTTGCACTGTTTCAACACAATCCCTGCAACATCTCACAAACAATTAGCTCAAATATCCTAAGCTATAAAGAAAATCAAAGATAAAGAAAAAGACATGGGTTGCCTCCCAAGAAGCGCCTGATTTAATGTCGCGGCACGACGCATGTTACCATCACATCACTTCAAATGAATGAGTACCACCACGTGGCTGTCATCAAACTTTCCCAAATAATGCTTGACGCGACATCCATTGACCCGGAAAACTTCACCATTCTTGTTCTTTAGATCAAGAGCACCAAACGGAGTCACACATACAACTTCAAATGGCCCACTCCACTTTGACTTGAGCTTGCCCGGAAATAACCTCAACCGGGAGTTCATAAGAAGAAACATATCACCAACCTTTGAATTCCTTTCCCCGAGCATATTTGTTATGAAGATACTTCATCTTGTCCTTATACAAGGACGAGCTGGAGTAGGCATGAAATCTAAACTCATCAAGCTCATTAAGTTGCTCAACACGGAGATTCGCCGCAACATCCCATTCCAAGTTCAACTTTCTCAAGGTCCACATAGCTTTGTGCTCCAATTCCACCGGAAGATGGCAAGCTTTCCCAAACACCAACCGGTACGGGGACATACCAATTGGGGTCTTGTAAGCCGTCCGGTAAGACCATAAAGCATCATCCAACTTTTTTGACCAATCGATCCTATTAGCATTTACCGTCTTGGACAAGATACTCTTTATTTCTCGGTTGGACACTTCCACTTGACCACTAGCTTGAGGATGATAGGGGGTGGTCACTTTGTGATTTAGTCCATACTTAGCAAGCAGTGAGTCGAAAGCCTTGTTTCAAAAGTGAGACCCCCCATCACTAATGATAGCACGAGGAGTACCAAACCTTGTAAAGATACTCTTTTTCAAGAATGCCACAACACTTCGGGCTTCATTGTTGGGTAAGGCCACGGCTTCCACCCACTTTGAGACATAGTCCACCGCCACGAGAATATAAGTGTTCCCACAAGAGCTCACGAAAGGTCCCATGAAATCGATGCCCCAAACATCAAAAATATCCACCTCGAGAATCGTATTGAGAGGCATCTCATCCCTTTTTGAAATTCCGCCGGCCCTTTGGCATGCATCACATCTCTTTACCAAGTCACTAGCATCTTTGAACAAAGTCGGCCAATAGAAACCGCAACTCAAGATCTTTGAAGCCGTCCTTACCCCTCCATGATGGCCACCATAGGGGGAGGAGTGACAAGCCTCCAATATGCTCAATTGTTCACCTTCCGGGACACATTTTCTAATCACACCATCCGTGCAAATTTTGAACAAGTACGGATCATCCCAATAAAAATCCAAACTATCCCGTTTGAGTTTCTTCTTTTGGTTGGAAGAGAGCTCACACGGGACAATTTCGGTCACAATGAAGTTGGCGATGTCCGCGAACCATGGCATGTCACACATTGACACAGCAAGAAGTTGCTCGTCGGGGAATGCATCATTTATCTCAAGACCGTCACATGGCCTCCCATCTTCCTCTAACCGGGACAAATGGTCCGCAACTTGGTTCTCACTTCCCTTCTGGTCCACTATTTCTAAGTCAAATTCTTGAAGAAGTAACACCCATCTCATCAATCTTGCTTTGGAATCCTTTTTGGTCATCAAATATCTAAGGGCGGCATGGTCCGTGTGCACAATCACCTTGGCCCCCATAAGATAGGGCCGAAATTTCTCCATGGCAAATACAATGGCCAATAACTCCTCTCCGTCACCGTGTAATTTCGTTGAGCTTTATTCATAGTCTTACTTGCATAATTCACGGGATGGAACATTTTGTTAACCCGTTGACCCAACACCGCCCCCACTGCAACATCACTAGCATCACACATTAGTTCAAAGGGCAAACTCCAATTAGGTGCAGTTATGATAGGGGTAGTGGTCAACTTGTGTTTTAAGAGTTCAAAGGCCTCCATGCATTTTTCGTCAAAAACGAACTTGGCATCTTTCTCTAGTAGCTTGCACAGTGGATTTACAACCTTCGAGAAGTCTTTTATAAACCGCCGGTAGAACCCGGCGTGCCCAAGAAAACTCCTCACCCCTTTGACAGAAGTAGGGGGAGGGAGCCTTGAAATCACCTCAATTTTCGCCTTATCTACCTCAATCCCATGTTTTGAAATCTTGTGGCCCAACACTATACCTTCTTCGACCATAAAATGGCATTTTTCCCAATTGAGAACTACGTTAGTTTCTTCACAACGAGCCAAGACTCTATCCAAATTTACCAAGCATGCATCAAAAGAGTCACCAACCACACTAAAGTCGTCTATAAAGACCTCCATTATGTCCTCCACCATATCGGTGAAAATAGCCATCATGCAACATTGGAAGGTCGCTGGAGCATTGCACAATCCGAATGGCATCCGGGAGAAAGAAAATGTTCCATAGGGGCATCTAAAAGTAGTCTTCTCTTGGTCCTCCGGGGCAATTAAAATTTGATTGTAGCCCGAGTACCCATCCAAGAAACAATAGAATGCTCTCCCCGCAAGACGATCAAGCATTTGGTCGAGGAATGGCAAGGGACAATGATCCTTGCGGGTCACCTTGTTGAGTTTCCGGTAGTCCATGCAAACTCTCCACCCGGTAATGGTTCGAGTGGGAATAATCTCATTGTTGTCATTGGGAACCACCGTCATCCCTCCTTTCTTTGGCACACATTGGACCGGAGAAGTCCACGAACTGTCAGAGATTGGATAAACCACACCGGTGTCAAGCCACTTGATAACCTCTTTCTTTACCACTTCTTGCATCGCCTCATTGAGTCTTCTTTGATGTTCAAGGGACGGCCTTGCATCCTCCTCCAAGATGATCTTATGCATGCAAAATGCGGGGCTTATCCCCCTAATGTCCGCCAGAGTCCATCCTATTGCCCCTTTTCGCCTTTGAAGCACCTCCAAAGTGGCCTCAACCTGCAAGTTAGTAAGGCAAGAAGAAAGAATAACTGGAAGAGTTGAATTAGAGCCCAAAAATTCATACCTGAGGTATGGAGGAAGTGGCTTCAACTCCAACACCGGT
>NW_017694443.1:0-4045 GCF_001879085.1 Nicotiana attenuata
AGAATAAACCCATAAGGGGTGGCATGGGCCTTGGAGCCATTGATAACCCTATCAAGAACTTGATCATAAATGCAGGCCAGTTGATCTGCCTTCACTTTCAAGCACTCCATCAACACCAAATCCATGTAATTAGCAATGTGTCTTCTTTTCTGCCTAGGCAGCAGACACTTGTTGACAAATTCAAACAGGACTTTGTGGCATGGCTTCATTTCACATCTGGGACATCACAGAACCTCCTAGTGATTGCAAAGGCAGTGGGAAGGGAAGGTCTGTATCTCCACAGTTGTATGTTCTTCCTAATGGACCTGTTCCATCTCATCCACATCAACAGCCTCAGCAGGCTCTGCAACCTTGGCTTTCCCTTTGTCCATTTTCTTCTTCTTGCTTTCAGCCATAACTTTTTGTAACTCATTCTCACTCTACTTCAACATACTCCTTGTGGCCCTTCCTTTTGGTAGGGGAATCTCAGCAGTTGTTGGAGAAGCAGCCTTTCTTTTCTTGGTAGTTTTTGCACTGCTGGGAGCTTTTGGTGTTGGGGTTCTCCTTTTCTTGGGGTTATAACTTTCACCCACTTTCTTCAGAAGGTCTGCTAGGGTCTCATCAATAGATGAACCGGGTTCATCTGCATGTGAACTTAGATTAACCAGTCCTTCAGCAGCCTCCCCTGAGCCACTTCCCCCTGTTTTCGTGCTACTTTTTACCATAATTTCATCCTCAGCCCCACAGATAGCTGGTCTAACATTTCAGAAGTGGGTGAAGAATCAACCACTTCTGTCTCTCTTCCCCTCACATCACTACTCATACCCTCACTCTCATTTTTCTTTTTCACTGTTATTTTTACCTCTTCTCCTTCTTGACTCAGGCGTTCCCACATTCATAACAGACCCAACCAGAACAAAACTATTATCTAAATTTTTAACTAGAACAGAACGTACCTCAGAAGGGGGATTTTGAGCTTTCTCAGAATCAAAAGACCCAGTTCTTTCCCCCTCACTCGTAGATTTGAAGGAGTCATCTGAGTGGTCAGAATCTTGGGCTTGGCTAGCCTTCAATTTTGCATTCAGTTTCTTTGAAAGCGCACCTGTAGCCACAGTTTTTCAAGCAAGCATCTTCACTCGCCTTCTCCTAGGTTGGGGGGTTGTGCTGGGTTGAGGAGGGGTGGAGGAATCAGAGGGGGTAGGTTATGGAGGAGTGCTTGGGTTATCTTGGGGGTTGGTCATCTTCGTTAATTTGGAAGAGAAAGTTTTGAATTGTGTTTTGGAAGAGAGAAGAGTAGAGAGCAGAAGAAATTTGACAGTTTTAGAGAATTATGAGAGTGGTAGTGATGATGATGATGATGGTCTTTGAAGAGAGAAGAGTAATCAATGTCTAACGACAGCTTTTTGTAGTCAATTAGAAGTCCAATCACTCTGAAATTGCCGATTGAACAACCGATTAACCTTCCCTAGATTCTAGGCATTATATACGGTGCAGATTCTAATAGAGACGGAATTGGTAACTCAAAAGGATAGTTTTTTTTCTGGGGTTTTTGATAATATGTAGGACTCTGCTCATGAATTAAATATTAATATTTTTAATTATGCAGAGTGTAGAAAACATACCTCGTTATTCAGATGAACCAGTACTGATGAACCAGGTTCTTCACTAAGAATCATCTTTATCATGCCTCAATTTACCAAAATAGAAATTTTTTTGCTAGAGATCAGTGAGTCATATCAACACATGGCACAGGAGTATACTATTTACAGTATGAGACTGAGCAAAAATTAATCTAGATATTTACACAAGTTCCAGATTTCCTAACCAAAAAAAAACTTATTTTTTTTCTTTTTTTTTACTTTGTGCATTCTGAATTGGTTTCATTAGGTGATCTTAATCATCCCTAGTTCTAACCTGTTCCCTTCAAAGCTTTCTCTACTCAGCGTCTTTGTAAAAATGTCAGCAATCTGCTTATCAGTGGCACAAAGTCTATTGTGATCAATCCTTTCTCATAGTTGTCCCTTAAGAAATGATGTCTAACATCTATGTGCTTGGTTCTCTTATGATGAACCGGGTTCTTAGTCATACTAATAGCACTAGTGTTATCACAAAAAATAGGGATGCAACCAATTTCAATGCCAAAATCGATCAACTGCCGTTTGATCCACAACAATTGAGCACAACAAGAGGCAGCAACAACATACTCAGCTTCAGCAGTAGATAAGGCCACTGAATTTTTTTTTAGTGGCCCATGACACCAGACATGAACCAAGAAAGTGAGCCATACCTGAGGTGCTCTTCCTGTCCACAAGGAAACCTGCATAGTCAGCATCAGCATATCCCACTAGATTAAAGTTACTACCTTTTGGATACCAAAGGCAAAGGTCAGTAGTGCCTTTCAAGTATCTCAATATCCTCTTGACAACAGTCAAGTGGGATTCCTTAGGATTTGCTTGAAATCGAGCACAAAGCTCTACACTGAAGACAATGTCAGGTCTGCTAGCAGTAAGATACAAAAGTGAACCAATCATACCCCTATACAACTTCTGATTAACAGATGAGCCAGGTTCATCTATGTCTAATTTTGTAGCTGTTGCAATAGGAGTGTCTATTTCCTTTGATTCGTCCATTTTAAACTTCTTAATCAACTCTTTTGCATATTTCTGCTGATGGATCATGGTTCTATTTTGAGTTTTGTTTAATCTGTAAGCCTAAGAAGAAGTTAAGCTCACCCATCATACTCATTTCAAATTCACTCCCCATTAATTTAGCAAATTCCTTACTAAGTTTTTCAGTGGTTGCCCAAAAAATTATATCATCAACATATATTTGTACCACTAGTAGATCCTTACCTTTTTCCCTCAAGAATAGAGTACTATCAATCTTACCTCTCTTGTAGCCATATTCAAGCAGGAATTTGGATAGTCGTTCATACCATGCTCTAGGAGCCTGCTTGAGGCTATAGAGTGCCTTGTCCAGTTTATATACATGATCTGGACACTCCTTGCTTTCAAACTCTGGAGGTTTTTTGACAAATACTTCTTCCTTTAAGTAGCCATTTAGGAAAGCACTCTTGACATCCATCTGGTGAAGAGTAAATTCCATATGTGCTGCAAAGGCTATGAGGAGTCTTATTGCTTCCAATCTTGCAACTGGAGCAAAGGTCTCATCATAGTCTATGCCCTTCTCCTGGCTATAACCTTGAACCACCAACCTTGCCTTGTTCCTTGTAACAGTTCCATCTTCATCAAGTTTGTTTCTGAAGACCCATTTAGTGCCAATTACTGATCGGTCCTTGGGTCTTGAAACTAGATGCCAAACTTGACTCCTTTCAAACTGATTGAGTTCATCTTGCATTGGATTTACCCAGTCTGCATCCTACAAAGCCTCAGCAACATTTTTAGGTTCAATCAGAGATATGAAAGCATCAAAAGCACACAGATTCTTTAATTGAGATCTAGTTTTGATTCCAGAAGTTGGATCAGTAATTACGTTCTCAATGGGATGAGAACTTTGATATTTGTAAGGTTTCACAACCAACTGGTTTCTGCTTGATGTTTCTCCTATGTTTTGTTGATGAGGAGCAGGCTCATGAACAGGTTCCAATTGGGAGTTGGATTGAGTTATTCTTTGTTCAGTTCCCCCTGTCAGGTTGCCCTGGATGGAAGAACATGTTCCATCACATGTTCCTTCTTTTGGTGCAGCTTCAGCTTGGGCTGTGACTTCACTTAAGCCTTTTACCAGCCCAATAGCTTCATCTTCATGTTCTTGTCTCTTAGAAAGAATGTTAGTTTTATCAAAAACTACATGTAAACTTTCTTCTACACACATAGTTCTTTTGTTGTATACTTTATAAGCTTTGCTATGTGAAGAATATCCCAAGAATACTCCCTCATCACTTCTGGGATCAAACTTACCTAGGGAGTCCTTTCCATTATTGTGCACAAAGCACTTGCATCCAAATGCCCTAAGATGGGATATATTTGGTTTTCTCCCTTTAAGTAACTCATAGGGAGTCTTCTCTACAAGAGGTCTAGTCATGCACCTATTAATGATGTAACGTGTA
>NW_017694444.1:0-4045 GCF_001879085.1 Nicotiana attenuata
ATCTTATACGAGCCTATACCACAGATTAAGGCAGTTGGGCATGACTGAACCCTATCGAACCTAAATTACCAAACCCACCCCCAAGGAACCTGGACCATTCAGTGAATTGTGAGTACTGCTCAGGAGCGCCTGGACATGACACAGAGAAATGTTGGCATCTGAAAACTGCCATTCAGGAATTGATTGATACACACAGAATCGAGGTGCAGGCTCCGGAGACTCCCAATATCACTCAGAATCCACTACCAATTCATCATGAGGCTCACATGATCGAGATAGTGCAGAAGGGAGAATACAAGAAGCCGTCGCAGACTGTGATGATGATTAAAGCAAGCGAAAGTAAAGCAAAAGAGGACTTGGTTGACAAGAAAGCTTTGGTCGCAGTGGGCCGGACAGTCAGTGAACCAGTGAGGGTAATAAAACCAGGGCCTGTTAAGGTAACAATACCAGGAGCAGCTGTCGAGCCTGTATTAGTTGTAAAAGGCGTTCGAACAGAGCCAGTCATCATCAAACCGGTGACCCAATTGCCCGTGGTTAGTGGGAAAGCTGTCCCGTGGAACTACGACAGAGTGACTGTGGTGTACCAAGGAAAGGAAATTAAAGAAGAAGTGTGTGAAACTCATGGGTTGACTAGATCAGGGAGGTGCTTTGCCCCTGAAGAATTGAGAAAGGTTAAAGCAGCTAGAGACAATTCGGCACCGGTAAAGAAAGCCGTTACTGAAGAAGAAGCTGAAGAGTTCCTAAAAAAGATGAAGGCTCAGGACTATTCGATTGTCGAGCAATTAAGGAAAACCCCGGCACAGATTTCATTATTGTCCTTATTGATCCATTCAGATGAACACCGCCGGGCCTTGATGAAGATTCTAAACGAAGCTCATGTGCCAGATAAAATTACTGTGAATCATCTTGAGAAGATTGCGAATAAGATTTTTGAGGTAAATAGGGTGACATTTTCTGATGACGAGTTACCATTGGAAGGAACTGAACATAATAGAGCTTTGTACCTCACAGTGAGGTGTGAAGATTCCGTGGTGACTCGGGCGTTAATCGATAATGGGTCTAGTGCCAACATTTGCCCTCTTTCCACTCTAGAGAAGTTGCAAGTTGACAGGGAAAGAATTCATAAAAACAGCATCTGTGTACGGGGGTTTGATGGTGGAGGGAAAGATACAGTGGGAGATATTGTGTTGGAGCTAACAATAGGACCTGTGGAATTCACGATGGAGTTTCAAGTGCTCGATGTCAGTGTTTCCTACAATCTGTTATTGGGACGGCCTTGGATCCATGCCGCAAAGGTAGTACCATCTACTTTGCATCAAATGGTCAAGTTTGAATGGGATCGGCAAGAGATCGTGGTTCATGGAGAGGACAATTCTTGTAATGCTATCACATCCTTCGAGGAAGTTGAAAATGACAAATGTCCCTGGGTGTACCAAGTCATGGATACAGTGCCAGTTGATAAAATCCCGGAAGGAGAGTGTGTTCCCGTGCCCAAGATAGCTGCCGCATCTGTTATGGTAGCCTCAGAAATGATAAGAAATGGATTCTTGCCCGGAAAAGGGCTAGGTGCTTCACTGCAAGGGATCATACAGCCGGTGTCTCTCCCTGGAAATCTAGACACTTTTGGGCTAGGATTCAAACCCACTTCAGCTGACATAAGGAGAGCCAAAAAGATGAAAAAGAGAGTGTGGACCCTTCCAAAACCTATTCCTCGCCTTTCCCGTTCCTTCGTCCGGCCTGGTACTAAACAACGCCCAGCAACAGCAATGCCAAATTCTGTGATGATAGAACCTGACAAGGAGATGCTCGCAAGGTTTGAAAAGGTGGTCGATGAAGTGAATATGGTGGAACCCGGCGAAGGCCCGAGTGGATTTGATGTGCAGTTCATGGGATCTCAGGCTAAGCTCTATAACTGGGAAGCTACTCCTCTCCCGATTCGGAAGGAGTCGCGGTAGTTAGTTTTGATTTTTCTTTGAGTACTAAGTCTGGATTATTTCCAGGGTTGTAATTCAGATTTCTATGTTCCGTCCATTTTGGATGAGTTAAACCTTGTTATCTTACAAATATAATGAAATGCAATTTCCTCCTTTCTTCTCTCCTGATAGTCTTTATTTTTCTTTTCTCTTTCGTACAGTCCCTTTTATGCTGATTCCAATGATGTGTCATGCGTAAGGAGTCGCCGGCCTAGTCTTGATAACCGATGTAAAATAGTAATACAGGAAATTGAGTGTGAGGATGGAGGGGAATACGATAATGAGGAAGCTTTGGAAGAAATCAGTAAGGAGTTAAATCAATTTGAGGAAAAACCCAAACCTAATTTGAATGACACAGAGGCGATCAATTTAGGGGATCAGGAGAATGTTCGGGAAACAAAAATAAGTGTCCATTTGGAAGCCCCGCTCAGGGAGGAAATAATTAAATTGCTGCTTGAATACAAAGATGTTTTCGCATGGTCATATGATGACATGCCGGGTTTGAGTACTGATCTGGTGGTCCACAAATTGCCTGTTTATTCGGCATGCCCGCCTGTCAAGCAGAAGTTGAGGAAATTTAAAACAGATATCAGCGTGAAAATCAAAGAAGAGGTTACCAAGCAACTTGAGGCGAAGGTCATACGAGTTACTCGCTACCCTACCTGGTTAGCTAATGTGGTGCCTGTACCAAAGAAGGATGGGAAGACCAGAGTATGTGTCGATTACCGTGATCTCAATAAAGCAAGCCCGAAGGACAATTTCCCACTTCCAAACATCCATATATTGATTGACAATTGTGCCAAACACGAGATTACGTCCTTTGTAGATTGTTACGCAGGCTATCACCAGATTTTGATGGATGAGGAGGATGCAGAAAAGACAGCATTCATCACGCCTTGGGGAACGTATTGTTACAGGGTCATGCCATTTGGGTTGAAGAACGCAGGGGCAACATATATGAGGGCAATGACCACCATGTTCCATGACATGATACATCAGGAAATCGAGGTCTATGTGGACGACGTGATCATAAAGTCAAGGAAACAATGTGACCATGTTAAGGATTTGAGGAAATTCTTCCAGAGACTCCGCAGGTACAACCTCAAGCTTAATCCAGCAAAATGTGCATTTGGAGTTCCATCAGGAAAGTTATTGGGATTCGTGGTAAGTCGGCGCGGTATTGAATTAGACCCGTCAAAGATCAAAGCCATCCAAGGGCTACCATCGCCAAGGAACAAGAAAGATGTGATGAGTTTACTGGGCAGGTTGAATTACATCAGCAGGTTCATCGCCCAGCTTACAACTACTTGTGAACCCATTTTCAAGTTGTTAAAGAAAGATGCTGCGGTCAGATGGACGGACGAATGTCAAGCAGCATTTGATAAGATCAAGAAGTATTTGGCTAGCCCACCAGTGTTGGTCCCGCCAGAGCCAGGAAGACCCCTGATCCTTTACCTGACTGTGTTAGACAATTCGTTTGGTTGTGTACTGGGGCAGCATGACATCACGGGAAGGAAAGAGCAGGCGATCTACTACCTCAGCAAGAAGTTCACATCATATGAGGTAAAATACACTCAACTCGAGAGGACGTGTTGTGCCCTAACATGGGTAGCGCAAAAGTTGAAACATTACTTGTCAGCATACACTACCTACCTCATCTCTCGGTTGGACCCATTGAAGTATATTTTTCAAAAGCCCATGCCCACAGGGAGGCTGGCGAAATGGCAAATCCTGCTTACGGAGTTTGATATTGTCTACGTGACGCGGACCGCCATGAAAGCACAAGCATTGGCTGATCATCTGGCTGAGAATCCCGTCGATGACGAATATGAGCCTTTGAAAACATATTTCCCGGACGAGGAGGTAATGCATATTGAAGAATTAGAACAGGTCGAGAAGCCTGGATGGAAACTGTTCTTCGATGGAGCTGCCAATGCCAAGGGTGTCGGAATAGGAGCTGTACTGATTTCTGAGACAGGGCAACACTACCCTGTCACTGCTCAACTCCGTTTCATTGCACCACAACATGGCTGAGTACGAAGCCTGTATCCTGGGACTGAGACTGGCTATAG
>NW_017694445.1:0-4044 GCF_001879085.1 Nicotiana attenuata
CTCTATTAACCCATGTAGCTGTTGATTCCCTTTGATTGTCCTCCCCTGTTACATCCTTCTTGCTTTTGTACTTCTCAATAGCCTCCTTCCTTGATGTGCTCCCAATTCCAGTAGACTTAGGAGTAAACACTGCAGCTGTAGGATTCAATTGCTTTATAGGATTAACACTATCCTTATTTCCAACATCAGCTACTTGATTACTTTCTGTATCATCTCCATCTTGAACCTCCAGTACAGCAAACTTATTAGATGTTTGAATGTACTGATTAGTAGTACCATCTGTCACCTCTTCTTCCCTTGGTACATCATTACCTAATTGCGCATTAGAATTAAGAGGAACCATTTCCTTACCTGTACCTCCATTATTATGAGCCTGCACTACCTTATTGACATTGGCTAGAACAATTTCTTTCCCTCTCTGTCTATTAGAGCTCATTCTTTCCTGCTGCCCTTTATCTGCTGTAAATGATTTGTTGGTACTATTTCCTTTCCATTAGCTTCTTGATTGCTGTTTTTCTTCCCTCTATTATCTCTCACTTCTTTCCATTGTTCTACATTAGACCTGACATTGCCTACCACTCTCCCGCTTGACAAAATCATCAATGGTTGATTAGTTTGATTCTGAATGTGCTCCTTACCTTTAGTTTCCTTCTGTTTTCCTTGATCATAGGGGGATAATTCAGGATGTTGCCTCCAGCATTCAAAGTCATCATGCCCTTGTAGTCTACATGCTTTGCAATACTTAGGTAACATATCATATTTGATAGTTACCCATTCTGTTCTAACTTCCCCTGTAACTTCATTCACAATGTCCATTCTAACTTTTTTAGGATGATCAGCTAATAGATCAACCAACACCTTGACTCTAGCACAACTAGGTCTAGTCTTATTTATAGTAGCCATATCTAAGTGCAATGGCTTTCCCACAGCTGATGCAAGCGAAAACAAACATTCTTTCACAAAATAAGTGGGTAATAGACCTGGAAAAGAAATCCAAGCCATAGCCATTGGAGTCTCCTCTCCAGCTTTAAATTTAACATCATAAATAAGAGGTCTAATCTGATATTCATGTCCATGCTTGTCTTTAATATATTGAGCACCTTTTGATGTAAAATCAACAAAGTCTTGCCATAAGGTCATACGAATAAGGACATGTCTATCACGCAAGTAGCCAATATTACACTCACCTTTAATTCCACATTGCATGGGTACTATACGTCGAATCTCATTTAAATCTGGCCAACCATACGAAAATTTACCAACCACAGCATATTGGAGGCCTTCTATAACATTCATTCGATCTACCTCAGCCTCCGTAAATTGCACCATAGGTTGCCCATTAACCAGTGCTGCTCGCCTCAACGTAATTGGTTCAACAGTAGACGCACGTTCTTGCATGGCAGTGTTCTTCGAGTTTTGCACAGCTTTAACGTAATTCAGTGGCACAGAATTTTCGTTAGGCAAATTATAGGGATGTGCAGTGTTGTTTGTTGTCGCTGGGGGCTGGTTAACGGTGGGTGGGGGTTGGGGAGGCAGCCCAGCCATCGTGGGTGGCTGGCCGCCGGCCACAGTGGCCATGGCTACCGGAATTCGAGCTTTCTCTCTCTAAAATAGAAAAATCGCCTAATTCTAGAGAGAAGGCAGAGAAATTATGTGGGTTTTGGGTGGGGTTTTAGGAGGAACATGTTTGCCCTTGGGTTTTTTTTTTTTAAGCAATCCACTAGGCATAGCCTAGGGCTAGATTTTATTTATAAATATAACAAAACAAGCACAGTGTCCTGAAATCCTAACGGATGTACGAAAAGGAAATATAATTCTACATAAGACCTATTATCAAAATTGAGCATTATACTCAAAATTGATATCACAAAAATTCTACTCAAAATTGTATCAAAACTAGACCAAGAAAATAAATCACAGCAGCCCACTCCACAAAGAAGGAGACACGGCCAGCCCAAGAGAACACTTTGCGCCGATAGCCTCCAAATTTCACCTCCCGCCCATGAATTGCAGAAATCCCTCCAACACGTGTAAAACGTATTCAATACACCCCCCCATTTCCTAATACACCGACACTCCCCACTATCCACAAAATATCCCCAAATCATTTCATCTCTCCACAAACTCCTCAGCTCCACCTGAAGCTCACCTAGGTAATATCGACTCTGTTTCTCTTTCGTTTGTGTTCTATCTTCCTCATTTTTGCTCCAATCATCTGTACTAACTTCATTTCTTCTTTGGATATTCATGTATCTGCCTGAGTCTGTATGCCTAGCTGCTGCAACTATGACTTCTCGATTTCTCCGCCTGGCTGTTGCAACTGCTGTGACTATCTGATAGTATACTCCTTCTGGTACGCCATGGATTATCACGCCTCCCTGATGAACAACCAAGGAGATGCATCTGTAACCTTTGCTCGAATCTGTACCCTCCCTTCCTTTGTAGCTTGTATTTAGACCCTTCCATGTCTGTAGAACAGTATTTCTTTCCTTTTTCTTAGTTATTTCTTTACACGTATGCATCATACAGTAAGATTTACTGTCAGTCACACATGTAACTAAAAGTTCCAAAATCTGTGCTTGTTTGTTCTTTATGTCTGCTTTTAATGATTTCCTTTTTGTTGCTTCGCAATATGTTCCTCTATTCTCTCGATTTTGTGTTGAGAACCTGTTTGTGACCCTATTATAATCTAGGTTTAAGTTAACCCCGGTGGGTTGAGTACATAGTACTAATACCACCACCTAAAGCCTCCTTAAACCATAGATTATAATTGTGTCACACCACATGTATAGTAGTATTCCTGTCAGCATGATGTATGTATTTATATTGTCATAGTACTTGTTTATTTTCCTCTGCTTTTGTTGTTGTGATGCTTTTGAATTCAAAAGTGTAGTTGTGCTATATTCTAGATGTAATTTTAGACCATTGGAATGAATGACAAGCATTGATACCACCAATTGACCCTCCATTATACCATAGAACAATAGCAAATTACATATCCCAGCAAAACAACAAGCTCTTGTGTTGTAGCTCTTGTATTCTGTTAAAGCTTCCTTAGAATTCCTCTCCTTGGTCTTAATTACCAAGTAAGATTTGTTCATAGGAGCAAACAGAGTAGAATTAACAGTCCCCTCCTCCATAAGGATTTGGAGTTGATATGTGCAAAAAATGATGTTTTCACCTGCCTGATTCCCTATATCCTAATGTATATCTTGTCTCTTTGCCTGCCCAATTCTCTTAAGCATTCTGGGCCATTTTACTGATTTTAGAACCCTCCAATTATAAGTATCTATGCTTGCCCTGTCTTCATCTCCTAGGGAATGAGTGCAAAGCACTAATACCACCCTATAGAGATGATATACCTGACAGAACATAGATATGAAGCTCCTACCTGCAAAAAAGAAAACAATGTTAGAAAAAATCTGCATCACCATACTCTCCTCTATGCAGATTTGAGTATGATGATTCCCTAGATTAGCTCCTTGACCCTCCTGCATCTCCTTCTCTCCTCTTACTTCCCTGCTATTTTCACTCTGATGTATGGGCATTGCATCTTGTCCTCATTCACTATTCTCCTTCCCTGTATATCTAAATCCCAGAAGTCATAGCACTCAATCATGCCATGATCAAGTGCATAATTTGCCAAATGGTCTGCCAACTTGTTCCCTTCTCTGAAAGTATGTGACAGTTTCATCCTGCATCCTTCCTGAAGCTTCATAATCTCTTCTACATATTCCACAATACACCAAGGTGGTTTCCATGTTCCCTCAATAGAATTCTTCATCAACATAGAATCTGTCTGCAGCCATATGTGAGAATAATTTAGAATCCTGCATATTCTCAATGCCTCTAAAATTGCTACAGCTTCTGCTTCATTGTTAGATCCTTCAGTAATCTCCCTTCCCATTGCATATTTCACTTCTCCTGATGCATCCCTTAGACAAAAACCAATAGAACTTCTTCCAGGATTCCCTCTTGATGCCCCATCTGTATTGACTTTTATCCAGCCCTCACTAGGCAATTCCCACACTACTTGTCATACTT
>NW_017694446.1:0-4043 GCF_001879085.1 Nicotiana attenuata
TCAGTTGATTTCATTTGGTTGTAATAACTTGTATAAAACTTGGGGAATCTAGTAAAAGGGTGTGGGAGGGGTTTTACTTTCTTGCATCAATAAAGGGGTAGATATCATGACTTTAGGACTTTAATTTTTTCACTAGAAATACTGCACATAAGATGGTTCGTTGTTTCTGATTCAAGTCACCTAGATACCATGCCTATAGGGTTTAACGTTTAATTATGATATAAGTCATCTAGAAATCCTGCCTAGGACCTTAACGTTCATGTAATCAGTGCATATAGAAATCATGCCTATAGGGAATGCATATGCATTAGGCAAACTGTAGGGTAATTAAATAATTACCTCTTCTTACCAGTTCTTAACAGACTTTTTAAAATCATATATAGATATCATAGGATTCCGCATCAAGTTCGTCCGATTCTTCTTAAGCAATAACAATCTGTTAACTGGTCTCTAATGTCTTAATGTTTTCAGCCTCAATCTTTTGACAAAACTCTTTTGAATCAGTATACATTTGAGTTTTTCAAATCAGCACCTCTTCTGAAATGGTTTCTTTCTAAAATTCTGCCTAAACATTTTCCAACTCTGTTTTGGTCTTCCTGAAATTGTCTTTAAAACAGTTCTGCAGTTTACTCTTTCCTTAAGTATTTCTGACTCTGGAACTCCTTTTATGGTTTATACTCATGATTCTCTTAAAACTTATTTCTAAACTGACTGCAGTCTGTACTTTCCGGCATTAGACTACTTTTCTAGAACCAGTACTTTCTAAATCACTCGCTTAAAATACCTTAAGTTCTGACAATTGGATCCAAGTTGCCCTGTCTAAACGTATGTATCGAACCAGTCCGCTCGCTGCTTAATTTTTAATTTTAAAGACCAAACCAGTATGTGTAAAGGCATGCTAAACTATATGTTATCTGATTTACGGGGTTTATGTGAGCCTTACCTGTTTGTCTGTTCATTCCCCCTACTTGTTACTTGTTTTTGAATGTCGATTAGAATTTTTATCCTTTAAACTCCATAAAGGCCCCCATCCCTTTCTTCCCCTTTTAGGATTAGAAGTCCTAATGCCCCGGGACTGATAGCTTGGGACGGGTAATAGCATGCGATAGGCAAACGATACCATTCCGCGCTCCAATACCTTAACGGGGTGGGAAAGGGTAGACATGGAGATGATGATTACACGATAACACTATGCGTACAATTGAGTACCAGTGTTGTGCGAATGATCCATGTAATATATAAACCTAGGACCCCCCTCCCTCTTTATTAGTTTAACAATTTTCTGAATCTTAAAAAGCTGTTGCACTTTCGACTTCTGTTTTTCACATAATTTTCAGATTGTTCGCACTAAGTACTTGACTTCTTCCTACTTGCACTTTTAACTAAACTGCTCCTTCCCTAAAATTCAGCATTTTTTTTAACCTTTTGTGCTCCTTATTTGTAATAGTTTTCTCGTATTTGCAATGCTTGCTTGTTTACTTGTTTGTTTGCATTCAAAGTCACAATGTATCATGGCCGGGAACCACACTAGTGGATCTTGAGGGGTGCCTAACACCTTCCCCTCGAGATAATTTCTAGCCCTTACCCAAACTCTGGTTTTTCATCTCAAATTCTTCCTTAAAGTGTCCTAATGCACTATAATCACTAGGTGGCGACTCTTCAAACTAAAAAACCCAATTCTCGCAAAGGAATAGAGTTGTCCTCCCGAATGTCGTATACCCGATTCCGAACTCCGTTTTGGAAGAAAAAGGGGGCGTCGACAGCATGGCGACTCTGCTGGGGATTCATTAGGCTTTTACCACTTCATGTTATATGTGACTTTACTGTTTTCTTTACTGCTTTGTTTAATGCCTTTATTTGAAACTGACTTGTCTTTTTGTTTCCTTTTTCTTTAACGCTTTCATTTACTGTTTCCTTCAATACCGTTGTAATTTTTGAGCAATTATTGTAATCATTATGAACGTGAAAATACATGACAATTTGTTTTATTCTTGTAATTGCATCTTCAACATCATATTCCACTCATGCCAAACAAATACCATAGCAACGCTTGATGAGTTGTTGCGCTCTTCCAACATTATTACCCCCTAAATTTGGCAAAGGCATATTTGCGGTAAAACTAGTCGATCAGCGGTGCAATCGACGGTTCCGTGCCTTTCCCTCTTGAGTTGTCCGCTCAAGGGTACCGGTCTAATACCCAATAGAAACCTCATTCTGATTAAACTATACATGCATCATGGTCAAACCTAGCCGAGTCAGTTATGTTGTCCACATAATGACTCATTAGGATAGCCTTGTCCAAAGTCCACCGGGTTTCCTTGAAACCCAAACGGACACCTCCATGTTTTGTGCATTTATTTGGAGAACTAAATGCTTGCTATGCTAATTATTGGTATAAATAGTCGAGTCTGGTGGGGTGAGGGCCTAACGCTTTGTTTTGCAGAAAATGGAGAACAAGGTCCCCGACTTCGGTATGGTCAGTATACCCTCACTCTTGCTGACCTGGTGGAAAAATCTCCCATCAAATGACCAAATCAATGAATGGAAAGAGAGGGTCACCAAGGCTAGCGAAAAGCTGGAATATCTGGAATACAGTCTGCTGGAATCGGAAGGAAAAGCAAGAAAAAGAGTCACCGACTGCCAGAACGCTAAGGGAAACGAAGGAGAACGCCTGGCAAAGGAATTTTTACCGGTGAACCTACGCGAGCTGGAGGATTTGATCAACGAGAGAATTCAACCTGGGGAAGGTCCTTGTGGGACCAAGTAGTTAGGAGTCTCTTTTCTTTTTCGCTTTAAAATGTAATAAGGCCAATGGCCATTAGTGACATTTTACTTTATGCAATTTTAGCGTCATTTTGGGATTCGTCTTATTTTTATCAATAAAATGAGGCATTTAGCATTATAAGTTCTCCAAAACTATTTGTCGCTAGGCTTACCTCGGGCACAACGAGGCACCAAAATTAGGACGCGATTTATATTCCCGCACAATGTGTTTAAATACTGCAGTATTTTTTCCCCATAACCCGCACTAACTTGTTACCTTTTTGTTTTTCTTTTATTTTTATTCCCCTCCCCAAAGGTTAGTTCGTGCATTCTGGCACCATCAGCATACTCCACAAGATCCAAGGGCCCTCCACCGCCTCCTCCTCCAAGTCCTGTCCGGAACAAGAACAAAGGAAAAATGGAAAACACAAGTGCTAGAAAGGAGATTGAAAGAGAGGAAGCTTCTCAGGGTACCCCAATTGCTAAGAGAACTGCTGCTCATCTTGAACAAAAATTGCTGAAATTCCAGGAAGAGTTGGACCAAGTTCGGAACTTGGCAAGCCTATCATTCTCTCTTGCTGCTCCTGATGTCAACACCTAGAATCCCGCACCTCCACAAAATACCCTGCAACCACAAATACAGCCTGCTCACGTCCAAACCTGCAACACATGCAACAACACTCCATTGCTCATTCCCGAGCCACCAAACACCATAAACGACCACCTCCGTAACACTCCTATCTTTGTGGAAATTGTACCTCACTACACCCAACCGATCTCAAATGCACCTGAGTCTGATGACAAAGACTCCCTCATCATGAACTTGGCATCCGAGCTAAGAAGTTAACCAGTCGGGTCTAGGGTGTCGAAGGTAGCAAAGGCATTGAGGGGCTGAACTATGAAGACTTGTGCATTCAACCAGATGTTGAACTTCCGGAGGGGTACAAACCTCCCAAGTTCGAAATGTTTGATGGATCCGGAGATCCCAGAGTTCACCTGAGGACCTATTGCGACAAGTTAGTTGGGGTTGGAAGAGATGAGAAAATCCGCATGAAGCTCTTCATGAGGAGCTTGAAGGGAGATGCACTATCCTGGTATATCAGTCAGGACCCTAGGAAATGGACGAGTTGGGTAAGCATGGCATCGGACTTCATGGATAGATTCCGGTTCAATACCGAGAACGCCCCGAATGTGTTCTACATACAGAATTTGAAGAGAAGCCACCGAACATTCCGCGAGTATGCTACTCGTTGGAGGTCAGAAGCTGCCAGGTCAGGCCG
>NW_017694447.1:0-4042 GCF_001879085.1 Nicotiana attenuata
AAGCTCATCTTGCTCAACATCTTCAACCTCCTCCCCCGCCAAGGCATTGCCAAGAGGGTCATTTCCGTTTAGAGCCATGTGTACCTGATGGATCAACACAAATAAAATTAGTAAAAAGAAGGAAAGAGAAGCAAAACACAAAACTAGCTACACAAATAGTCAACACCGTAAGCTCCCCGGCAACGGCGCCAATAAGTGATTAGGGTCGCAGCGGACTCAACCTTTGGAAGAGTGGGCGCTAATACTTTTACCCAATAGTGGTATCGGGGTCAATTTCCACAGGGAGCTAGAAAGGGAGTTGGGTATTTGTTTAGCCTAGAAATGTGAGTTTGCTTCTAATTGATCTTCTATCATTTTTGGGTTTTTATAATTATCAACTACAATTTAACAACTACTAATTATAACTAAATTATGCTAAGATATTAAGTCTAGGTTGTATGCAAGATAGAGAAAGTGACTAGGGTCGTGGCATTTTCCTAGGTGGTTAACTAACGGGTAGAGATGCCTAATACAAGAATGATGATTATGGGGCTTATGATATAACCGTTGCACTATTGCTCTCACTCTCACACCTCTCGGTAGAAAGAGTGATTTTGCTCAATTGACTCTCTCGAGACCAATTGGGTAGGCTAACAAGCCAAGCAACTTATGGTTCAAGTTGGGTAATTACTCTCTCGAGGTTTTACCCGTTAATTGGGACTACCATTCTCATGGGTCCATCCCAACTCCTTGTTGGATTAACTTTGGAGTCATAGACACTCTTTCTCAAGAAGAGTCAAGACTCACTAAGCTAGACTTAGTGTTTGCAACCACCAAATCCTAATTAAAACATAAAATTAACCCAAATATCAAACACCCAACATCATTCAAGCATTAAACAATCAAACCCATTAATTACCCACACTAGGGTTGAGCCACAACCCTAGCTAATGGGTTTAGCCAGCCATAATAGCAACAGAAATTGAAGAAGAAGTAGATAAAATCAACATATTAGTTAACTATAAAGTTAATCTACACGAATCCACGTTAAAATAAGATGAAAATGCCCAAAATAGGCTAAAACTTTAGTCTCACGAGTGTTGCTGCTATCTGATGTCTAAAACTTAACCTAGAAATAATAAAATATTCTATTTATACTATGCCAGAAAAATCGGACAAAAATATCCCTGCGGGGCTGGCGCGGACCGCGCAGAAATGCAGCGCGGCCGCGTAGGGGTCTGGGCCTTCGATCATTCACTTCTGAAGCTGGGGGCACGGACCGCACAAAGAGGTAGCGCGGTCGCGCAGGCTAATAAGCGCGGACCGCACAACAATGCAGCGCGACCCCGTGGACTCCAGCGCTGACCGCGTAGAAAAGAGCGCTGACCGCGCGTGGAGACTCCTGAAATGGGTGCTCTCTGAATCTCCTAGCGCGGCCACGTAGCAAATCAGTGCGGTCCGCGCTAGGTCCTCCTGTCCCTACTTCAATGATTTTTGACACTTGAGCAGGTTTCACTCCGTTTCGAGCCGATTCTTGACTTTCGTCATCTTGTCGCTCAAACCTGCAATCAAGCGCACTTTTTAAGCATTCTGGGTCTATGTTATGACAATTCATACATAAAGCATAGGTAAGTATGGGCATAAAACGTGTAAAAATCACAGTTATCAGTGATGAGAAGGTCGTCTTCCATGTGTGCAAATCCATGAAGCAACCCAATAGCACCGAGGTGTGCTCATTTGTGGACATTGTCACAGGTGTGATTGTGGATGACACAAGTTCTATGATTAACGTGGAGCATCCCCTTGAGGCCGTGCTATTAAATCTTGATGTTAATGATGATGCAAGCAGAGTGGAGTGTGTCAATGCCTTACATTGGATGGGCTCTTATTCCTATGAGCCAAGAAAATTGTCTTTGGATCTTGAAAATCGAAAAACTCCACCAACCAAACCATCAATTGAGGAGCCACCGGTGTTAGAGTTGAAGCCACTTCCTCCACACCTCAGGTATGAATTCTTGGGCTCTAGTTCAACTTTACCAGTTATTATTTCTTCTTGCCTTACTAACATGCAGGTTGAGGCCACTTTGGCGGTGCTTCAAAGGCGAAAAAGGGCAATTGGATGGACTCTGGCGGATATTCGGGGAATTAGCCCCGCATTTTGCATGCACAAAATTATTTTGGAGGATGATGCAAGGCCTTACTTAGAACATCAAAGGAGGCTCAATGAAGCAATGCAAGAAGTGGTGAAGAAAGAAGTGATCAAGTGGCTAGATGCAGGTGTGGTGTATCCAGTCTCCGATAGCTCATGGACTTCTCCGGTGCAATGTGTGCCGAAGAAAGGTGGGATGACTGTGGTGACAAATGACAACAATGAACTTATTCCCACTCGGACGGTTAGCGGATGGCGTGTATGCATGGACTACCGGAAGCTAAACAAGGTGACCCGCAAGGATCATTTCCCTTTGCCATTCCTTGACAAAATGCTTGATCGCCTTGCGGGGCGAGCCTTTTATTGTTTTTTCGATGGATATTCGGGTTATAATAAAATATTAATTGCTCCGGAGGACCAAGAGAAGACCACATTCACCTGCCCATATGGTACATTTGCTTTTTCTCGGATGCCGTTCGGGTTGTGCAATGCTCCGGCGACCTTCCAACGATGCATGATGGCTATTTTCATCGACATGGTGGAAGACATTTTGGAGGTCTTTATGGATGATTTTAGTGTGGTTGGTGATTCATTTGAAGAGTGTTTGGGAAATTTAGATAGAGTCTTGGCCCGATGTGAAGACACAAATCTCGTTCTCAATTGGGAAAAATGCCACTTCATGGTTGAAGAGGGCATAGTGTTGGGTCACAAAATTTCTAAGCATGGGATTGAATTAGACAAAGCCAAGATTGAGGTGATTTCAAGGCTCCCTCCCCCCACTTCTGTCAAAGGGGTGAGGAGTTTCCTTGGGCATACAGGGTTCTACCGGCGATTTATCAAGGATTTTTCGAAGGTTGTGAATCCCCTTTGCAAGTTGCTAGAGAAAGATGCTAAGTTTGTGTTTGATGAGAAATGCATGGAGGCCTTTGAACTTCTTAAGCACAAGTTGACCACCAACCCGATCTTTACCGCACCCAATTGGAGCTTGCCTTTCGAGCTCATGTGCGATGCAAGTGACGTTGCGGTTGGGGCAGTTTTGGGTCAAAGAGTGAACAAAATGTTTCATCCAATGTACTATGCGAGCAAGACTATGAATGAAGCTCAAAGGGACTACACGGTGACGGAGAAGGAATTGTTGGCTATTGTGTTCGCCATGGAAAAATTTCGGCCATATCTTATGGGAGCCAAAGTCATAGTGCACACTGACCATGCCTCCCTTAGGTATTTGATGACCAAGAAAGATTCCAAGGCAAGGTTGATGCGATGGGTGTTACTTCTTCAAGAGTTTGATTTGGAAATAGTGGACCGGAAAGGTAGTGAGAACCAAGTAGCGGATCATTTGTCCCGCTTGGAGGAGGAAGGAAGGCCGTGTGATAGATTGGAGATTAATGATACATTCCCCGATGAGCAACTACTTTCTGTGTCAATGTGAAATATGCCATGGTTTGCGGATATTGCTAATTTCCTTGTGACTGGCATCATCCCGTGTGAGCTCTCTTCTAACCAAAGGAAGAAGCTCAAACGGGATGGTCTGGACTTCTATTGGGATGAGTCATACTTGTTCAAGATTTGCACGGATGGTGTGATTCGAAGGTGTGTCCCGGAGGGAGGGCAAGTGAGTATTTTGGAGGCTTGTCATTCCTCCCCCTATGGTGGCCATCATGGAGGGGTGAGGACGGCTTCGAAAGTTCTGAGCTGTGGTTTTTAACCTTGTTCAAAGATGCAAGTGATCTAGTGAAAAGATGTGATCAATGTCAATGAGCGGGCGGGATTTCCAAGAAAGATGAGATGCCTCTAAACACCATTCTTGAAGTTGATGTCTTTGATGTATGGGGTATCGATTTTATGGGCCCTTTTGTAAGCTCGTGTGGAAACACCTACATTTTTGTGGCAGTTGATTATGTCTCAAAAGTG
>NW_017694448.1:0-4042 GCF_001879085.1 Nicotiana attenuata
AGTTCAAACACAAATTTACCTACAGCTGCAATTTTTCTCAATGAAGAAGAACAAAGCTTCAAAGCATAGCCCTAAAAAAACTCTAGAAGCTGATATACCTTCTTTTGATTTGGGTGTATTATCACCACATTCACCCAAAAACAACGGTAAATCTGCACATGCAATTGTAGATATGAAGCATAGTGTCTCTCCGCGTCAAATCAGGGCTGAAGCTAGAACTAAACTCAAACATAATTTCGATGCTGGAGAATCTTCGAGGAAACGTAAAGAGATAGCGTTCGATGATGATTTTGTAGAAGATGTGCCCATCAGTGATGCAGGAAAGAAAGCTAAGGTGGCCCCTGGTGTTAAATCTCCTAAAAATGTTGGAAAACACTCATTGGTGAAGGTAAGAATTTAGTAATTTCTTCACTACTGTCTACTTATTTCGCTTGTTTTAGTTGTTAAAAATCTACATAATTTGTGCTTTTTTTTTTTGCTTTGTAGATTTTTGTAGAAATGTTGTATATAAACTACAAATGTATCTATGTTTTTAATCAATGAATTAATGGACAATTATTTGTCTTAATTTTGAAGATTAATTGTAGATTTGTTGATCTGTTTAACATTGTTGTTATATTGTATATGTTTGAAGTTATTTTGTAGATAAAATACAAATGTATCAGTGCTTTGTAATTATTGTATTAATGTTAGATTACATTTGTTGAATTTTGCAGAATGGACATTTTTTTGCATCCTATAATGTTGATTATGGGGTGCTTAGATTCCAGACATTATGTGACCCTAGCATTCCTAGCCAAATTTTAAAGCGCTTTTGTCTCCAAATGGTTTGAAGTTGTGCAAGGAGACATGCTTTGGTTATTTTTTGCCATTTCCAAATTTATGCATGCAGAATCAAGCTATTCATCTTCTTATGAAGTATGAATTGAAATCATCCTATGCTTCCTATTTTTCAGCTCAGTTAAAAGGTGAGAGGTTAAATTTTGGATTGAGAGAGTTTGGAGTAATAACTGGTCTTAGATGTCATACTGAGGTGACAGACGTTGGTTACACTCCTAATTATGTCAGTAAGATAATGAGTAGTTACTTTCCAAACAAGGTAAAAGTGGAGAAGACATACCTAAAACAGATAGTAACCAACAAAAGCTGGGTCAATGATGAGGATGCAGTAAAGTTATGTATTCTATGTCTCATAGAATTCTTCATTTGTCCTTCAGAGAGAGACCATATTGGGTTGGTAGATCATTTTAGGTTTTATTTGGTCGAATCCGGTAAGTACGAGTCATTTCCATAGGGTATTCAGTCTTACAGACAATTGATTGAATCAGTTAGGCACATGCTAAATCCTTTCGTTCATTCTTATCTCATTCGAGGATTCCCCCTAGCCATGCAAGTATGGTTGTATGAGTGTTGCTCCTCCATCAACATTGATATAGCTACAAAGATTTCTAATTCAATTCCTCGCATACTAAATTGGTCAGCTACTAAGGGTCAGATTTGGTTAGCTGTAATTGAAGAAAAAATAATCAAGCCTGAATGGGTGAAGGTAAATGGTCTTTATTTATGATAATACAATTTAACTACAAAATATCTACAATTTATATACATACACTGCCTTAAACAAGCTAATTTATTTTTTCATCATTCAGTTCACCAACATAAATGAATCTCCTTAAGAGCTTTCGGTGATGTCTTTTCCTGATAAAGTTGAGTACATAATTTAAGAGGTTGAACATGTTTCTGAGACTCCAAAAGTTGATGCTCCTCCATTGGAACCCAAATAATCAATTGGAAAAGAGGAGAAAGAGTCTATTCTTCGTAAAATAAAAAAGTTAAAAAGAGGTGTTGAGAAGGTAACATGTAGTCCTAAAAAGCATTGTGATGTATTTTAATGTATCTGTTTTTTAATGTATTTTAATACTAGTGTATCTATTTTTTAATGTATTTTAATAGTGTATCTGTTTTTTAATGTATTTTAAGAAATATTTCTGAAGTTAACTATGTATTTTTTTAATTATGTAGGTCGATGAAAAGCTTGAAAAGTTTCGGAAAGATGTATTTGAAGAACTAGGTAGCCTTCGAGACCTAATAAAGGATTCAGTCAAGACTGTTTTGAAGGTGATAAACAGTAAATGATCAAGTTGATGCAAAGGTAACATTTGAATTTTAATCATATTAAATAAACTATTTATGTCACCTCTAAAATATATATCCTAACTAATATAAAACTTACAGTTTGCTGGGAGTTCAACAAAAAATACTGACCAACCAAAAGACAAGAACAATCAGCAATTTCAGTTCAATAGTGGTGAACCAGTGCAGGGCAGCCCCAGCAAAACAGGTAACTACAATATATCTCCAGTATATCTGCATTTATCTACAAAATAACTACAAAGTATATACTGTTGGGTTTTTAAGGTATTTAATTAATATATTAAATACTTAAAAGAGGGTGAATGGGAAATGGAGGGAAATAAAATTTTTGAGTGAAATTTTAAGTTCCCCCTCCCTTGGCAAATGGGCATTGTCCCATATTGGAAGAGGAAGAGGTTTTTTATGGGTATATAAGCAATTGCTCTTCTTCTAGCTCTTAAAGAGTTGAGAAGAAGGCAAGCCTCGCGTCGTCGTCGTCGTCGTCGCTCGCTCGGCTCGGCTTCGGCTTCGGCTACGGCTTCGGCTTCGACTTCGGCTTCGGCTTCGGATTCGGATTCGGATTTGGTCAAATGATCGATTGATTGATTAACTTTTTGGACCAAATTTATTTGTTAATAGTAAAATATTAACAGAAATGTTATTAAATATTTGTTTTAATAACAAAATATTAATATTAAATATTAATATTAAATCCAATCCGTTTTTCTGTTTTGGTAGCAGAAAAGTAACTACCCTCTTCAATTTTTCCTCTTTATTTTTCCTCTTTATTATTGAGTAAATGGCCATTTATGTAATGGCATTTATGTTGTGGGCGTTTTGCATAAACAGCCATTCTGAAGAGACCCAACTTTGGCTATAAATACAACACTATTCTGCTCAGAATTTTAACTATAATTTTCTGAGTTTCCTCTCCTTCTTCTGCATACTTTTAGCATCAAAACAAAGCAAAAAGTAAGTGTGATTTGCTACCGAACTTTGTTTTCGCTGAAACACTGGGGTTTGAAGTACCACTACACCAGTGTGTAATTCGTTCTATCCTGGGAGGAAATAATCCATAACCTTGGGTACTAGGAGGGGATTAAATTCCTTAAGGAAACACTGTGAATTCAGTGGGCTCGAATTGGTTTATGTCATTTCTGTTTATATTCATTTCTGTTTATGTTCATTTCTGTTTATACTCATTTATATTTCCAGAATTATTTTACAAATACAGTCTACTAACAAGCTTAAGGAATTTAATAATTTATTTTCTGTATTTGTACTTACTGTTTCTGGAAGAGTAAAACCTTTGTGGTTTTGTACTCTATTAAAATCTACGTGATTTTAACGTTTGTGTCATTCTTTTACAGAAATGACTAATGAGAATGAGAACCAAGCGGTTCCAATGGTGACTGCCAATGCGTCAACAAGCCGAACGACACCGGCAGCATTGGCACCGGCGGAGAAACCCGGAAAATTTTCCGGGATTGATTTCAAGCGCTGGCAGCAAAAGATGTTCTTCTATCTGACTACTCTAAGTCTCCAGAAGTTCATCAAGGAAGATGTTCCTGTGCTGTCCGATGAAACTCCAGAAACTGAACGCTTTCTCGTAATTGAGGCATGGAAGCATTCAAATTTTTTGTGCAAGAATTATATTCTAAGCGGGCTGGAGGATGGTTTGTATAACGTCTACAGTGGCATGGAAACGTCAAAGGAACTGTGGACTGCGCTTGAAAAGAAATACAAAACCGAAGATGCCGGGTTGAAAAAGTTTGTTGCTGCAAAGTTTTTGGACTACAAAATGGTAGATAGCAAGTCTGTTATTACCCAAGTCCAGGAATTGCAAGTGATTATTCACGATCTCCTTGCTGAAGGTATAACTCAATTTAATATTGATGTTGAAAGTAGT
>NW_017694449.1:0-4041 GCF_001879085.1 Nicotiana attenuata
ACAGCGGCAGAGCAGAGCTGCAGATTCAGAGGACCTCTTTGGCCACGGTCCTGGCGTAACCGCGGTGGGACCGCGGTAGAACGCGGAAAAGCCAGGGACTAAAGTGTCAAGTCGGGAAAACTTGGTGTAAAACCCTTATAAAAAGTAGGAATTCGGCCATATTAGGTCAGATTTGTTTTAGAGAGTACCTTGGCAAGAGAAACAAGTGTGAGAGATCACCAAAAATATCATTATTCTTATTCTCTTTTATTTTTCTTGCAATCTTTGATTATGAATCTTCTAGTAGTTTATTCCTCCATTGTTATGAGTAGCTAAATACCTTAATCTAAGGTTTCGGTGGAACCCGTTGGAGATGACTTGGTTGTTTTATTAATATAGTTGGATTTGGTTGTTAATCTCTATTTGTTCATCTATGTTTTGATTGTGGTTAGTTGAAAGGGCCCTCAATTATCCGTTCCTATTTATTATGTATCTACTTGAGAGAGAGTGCATATTTAGGTGATTGTATGAACAACATCACTCCCGGAGTATAGACGAGAGTCATAACCGAGGGTTTAGAGGTTGGATTAGAGATAACGGTACCTCGGGTGCAATCTAAGTGAACTGTATTGTGAATCTAGCTAGCGTAGCTTGAGAGAGTGCGTCTAGTAAATTATCATAATTGCTTGAGAAAGATTTATGATAGCTGGAGCGTTCATGATTGATAGAGACAACTAAATCATAGTTATAAGACATATACAACCAAGGAAATTACCAACGGGGGAAACCATTGCCTTAGACCTTATTCCAATTGTTTACACATCAAGTTTAGTTAATTTTCAACTGCTGATTACTTTCAGTCTTTAGTTGTTAGAAAAATCAACCATTGTGAATCAAAAAGTTTGGGGAAACAGATTGTGAGAATTTAGTAAATCTGACAATAGTAATTGCTAGGTTAATTCTCTGTGGTTCGACTCTGGGCGTAAATACTCAGATTATATTTGCAACGCCCGCGTAGTCTTTTGCGAGACTCAGTTGAGCGTGATCAAATTTTGGCGCCGTTGCCTGGGAATGAACGGTGTTATCAATTACAATTGAAAGAAGTACAAAAATTCTAAGTGTAGTCAGTTTTCTCTATACCCAATCTTTTCATTGAAATTCTAACGTTTGAATCTTGTGGAAAGCAGAAGTATGCCTAGAAGTTCCTCGAGGACTGGAGAACTGCTAGAAGGACTTTCAGACCCCGAGAAAACATTCAGGGCATTGAATCGTGCTAACAAGAGGCTCCAACAATCACATCAGTCACACCAGCTCGAATTTAACATGGGTGACGCAGAAAACAACATTGGAAACGTTGGGGATCTGCCGGCAAACCCCAACGTAAGAATAGTGGCACCCCTTGTGCCCGAAGCTGCACTTTATGAATGGGCATAGCCCACAGCTGATAACTTGGCCACTGCCATAGTTGTGCTCGCAATTCAAGCGGAGACCTTCCAGATAACCAACAACATGCTGCATCTACTGCAGAATAAAGGATTGTTCTCCGGATCACACATTGAAGACCCTCAGCAGCACCTGAAAAATTTTCTGTCAATTTGTGTGACCCAGAGGCAGCCAAATGTGACCCCGGAAGCTATCAAGCTGCTACTGTTCCCATTCTCTGTGATCGGGGAAGCTCAAACTTGGTTAATTCGCTCCTTATCAATTCCATTGCCACCTGGGAGGAATTAGTCAAGCAGTTTTTGAACAAGTTCTATCCACCAAACAAGACTGCAAGACAGATTGATGAAATATTGCAGTTTAAGCAGCAACCGACTGAGTCCTTGCAAGAAACTTGGGAAAGATTTAAAGGAATGCTAGTGAAGTGTCCTCACCATGGCATTCCAGACCAGATGCTCGGCCAGAGATTCTACATGGGGCTAGCTGACCATTTAAAAGCAAATGTGGATGCTTCAGCTGGAGGTGCATTATTGAGTAAGACATTCACCGGTGCAAAATCCTTCTTGACAAGATGTCACAAAATTCGGGGTGGATGACTAGAGCTACAACACTGGCACCCATAGTGCATTCAGTTCCTCTTGACCCAAACAATTCACATGCAGAGAATATGGCCACACTCATGACCCAGATGAGCATATTGACGAAGAAGATTGATGAGATGGGCACAAAACAGGTGCACATTGTTGATACAACAAATGGAGGGTTGTGTACACCTTGTATTAATCAGTCCTATGTGTGCTCATGGAGCGGAGAAGGCGAAAATCAAGGTCCACGGGAAGATATGAATTATGTCAACAACTATGGGGGTCAGAGATAAGGAGCACAGCAGTGGAGACCGCAGCAAAATCAGCACTACAGGCCTGATATGCAGCAGCCTGGGGGTATGCACCCTCAAAACCAATTAGTGCCAGTACCTTATCAGAAACCACAGGGTTATCCACAGCAAAATCAGCAGCAATTAGCTTATCAACCACCCCCTCAGCAGCAAGATAACAACATGGTGGAAATCAGGGGTATGCTTCAGCAACTCATTGGGACAAATAATAAAGTGCAGGAAAAATTGGCAGTGCATGATTCAGCCATAAAGAATATTAAAACGCAGCTGGGTCAGCTGTCCATGGCTTTGAACAACCGTCCTCTGAGAACTTTACCTGCAGACACAAACATAAACCCCAAGGAGCAAAACCCGAATCAGCTGATGGCAGTCAGTCTCCGGAATGGTAGAGATTTAGATAGAGAGCAGGAAATTGCACAAGCCAGCAAGAATACTACACCAGCCACTCTAGTTCAATTAGAGGTAGAAGAACCAACAGAGCTTACTGAAGTGGTGGTTGAGCAGAGCCAGGAGGATAAAGGCAAAGAAAAGGAGAACGAGCAAGTTGCAGAACAGGTGGCACCTCTTCTGCCAGAAAATCCTAACAGAGAGAAGCCAGCAAGCAATGCACAAAGGGTGATACCTGCACCCTTCCCTCAGAGACTGGTCAAACAAAAGAAAGCAGACCAATACAAAAATTTCATGGAGATGCTGCGTCAAATTAAGTTGAATATTCCTCTGATGGATGCCTTGAGGGAGATGCCCGGTTATGCCAAGATGATGAAAGATCTAATGTCACGGAAGTTTGATTTTCAGGATCTATCCACCGTAACTCTGATGCAGACCTGCAGTGCAGTGGTGGCAAAACTGATGGCTCAAAAGATATCCGATCCAGGTAGCTTCACTATTCCATGCACAATTGGAAGTTATGCCTTTGCAAAGGCGTTGTGTGATTTGGGAGCCAGCATAAATCTGATGCCGCTGGCAGTGTACACTAAATTGGGCATCGACAGAGCTAGACCGACTTCTATGCTGCTACAGCTGGCTGATCGCACTGTGAAAAGACCAACTGGTATTCTTGATTATGTGCTGGTGCAAGTGGGGAAGTTCGTGGTCCCTACAGACTTTGTGATTCTGGATTGTCAGGTGGATGAGGAGATACCCCTTATTTTAGGGAGACCATTTTTAGCCACTGGGAGAGCACTGATAGACTGTGAGACTGGGACCTAAAAATGAGATTGAACGATGAAGAAGTCATATTCAATGTTCAGCAATCAATGAGGAGACCCAGTGAATATGCTAATTGCTCTCTAGTGGAGGCAGTGGATGTAATCCTGCAAGAAGATGATAGGACTCTAACTGTGAAAGATCCATTGGAAGCATGTCTAACGAATTTAGAAGAAACGGATGGTGAAGGGTTAGCTGAATGGGTTATGGCACTGGAAGGCCGAGGATTTTGGTCAAGGGAACCTCAGTTCGAGTCCCTTGAGCTGGAAAAAAGGGCCACTTCTCCAGCAAAGCCATCAATAGAGAAACCACCCAAGCTGGAGCTGAAGCCACTCCCGGATCACCTTAGGTATGTATTCTTAGGCCCTGATTCGACCTTGCCTGTTATTATATCATCCTGTTTGCTAGATGTGCAGGTAGAACGGCTCTTACAGGTACTGCAGGATAACAAGATTGCCATTGGTTGGACCATGGCAGACATAAAGGGTATCAGCCCAGCCTTCTGTATGCATAGATTCTCC
>NW_017694450.1:0-4041 GCF_001879085.1 Nicotiana attenuata
ATTTCCCCACTTATGCGGTTTCTCACTTAACTTACCACTTCCGCGTTTGCGACATATTCTCTGCTTCTGCGGATTACCCAAGATCGCTTCTGCGGTTATTCACTCGCACCTGCGGACCCGCTGATGCGAAAAGGGGTCCGCTTATGCGGAACTCATCAATTCAACACAAGATCGCTTCTGCGCTTTTCCACCCGCTTCTGCGGAACCGCTTCTGCGGTCCATTTCCGCAGAAGCAGAAATACCAGATGACAGAAATCTCAGACCTGAAGCAACTTCCAAAAACTCTCGTTTAACCACTCGAACTCACCCCGAGGCCCCCGGGACCTCAACCAAAAACACCAACACATCCTAACACCTCATTCAAACTTGTTCCAATCCTCAAAACACATCTAACAATGCTAAAACCATTAAATCACATCGGATTCAAGCCTAAGTTTCTTAAAAACTTCCGAATTACGCATTCGATCAAAAACCCAACCAAAACATCTCCGAATGACCTAAAATTTTGCACACACATCCAAAATCACCTAACGGAACTACTGCAACTCTCGGAATTCCATTCCGACCCCCGGATCAAAATCTCACCCACCAACTGGAATTCGCCAAAATACTAACTTCGCCAATTCAAGCCTAATTCCACACCGGACCTCCGAAATCACTTCCAATCACGCTCTTAAGTCACAAATCATCCCCCGAAGCTAACCGAATCACCGGAAATCACATTCGAGCCCTCTAACTCAATAGTCAACTTCCGTTTGACTTTTCCAAAACAAGCTTTCCTTAAAGAGACTAAGTGTCTCATTTCCATCTAAAACCAATCCAATTCAACCGATCACCTCAAATACCGATAATGAAGCATAGAGAAATATAATATGGGGGAAACGGGGCGGTAACTCACGTGACGACGGGCCGGGTCGTCACATCCTCCCCAACTAAAACAAACGCTCGTCCTCGAGCGGGTCAAGAAACATACCTGGAGTCTCAAACAAGTGAGGATATCTGCTCCGCATCTCCCGCTCGGTCTCCCAAGTAGCCTCCTCCACGGGCCGACCTCTCCACTGTACCTTCACTGAAGCTATATCCTTTGACCTCAACTTTCGAACCTGACGACCCAAAATAGCCACTGGCTCCACATCATATGTCAAATCATCATCCAACTGAACCGTGCTGAAGTCTAACACATGAGATGGGTCCCCAACATACTTCCGAAGCATAGAAACATGGAATATCGGATGAATCCCCGACAAGCTGGGTGGCAAAGCAAGCATATAGGCCACCTCCCCAATCCTCCTAAGTACCTCAAAAGGCCCAATGAACCGCGAACTCAGCTTCCCTTTCTTCCCAAACCTCATAACGCCCTTCATGGGCGAAACCTTCAACAAGACCTTCTCGCCCGCCATATAAGATACATCTCAAACCTTCCGGTCCGCATAACTCTTCTGACGCGACTGAGCTGTGCGAAGTCTCTCCTGGATCACTTTCACCTTCTCTAAGGCATCCTGGACCAACTCTGTCCCCAATATTCTAGCCTCGTCGGGCTCAAACCAACCAACCGGAGATCTACACCGTCTCCCATATAAGGCCTCATACGGCGCCATCTGGATACTGGATTGATAACTTTTGTCGTAAGCAAACTCTGCAAGTGGCAAGAACTCAGCCCAAGAACCTCCAAAATCAATAACACAGGCACGCAACATGTCCTCCAATATCTGGATAGTACGCTCGGACTGCCCGTCCGTCTGAGGATAAAACGCTGTGCTTAACTCCACCTGTGTGCCCAACTCCCGCTGAAAAGTCCTCCAAAACTGGGAAGTGAACTGAGTACCCCTGTCTGAGATGATAGAAACTGGGACCCCATGCAGTCGTACAATCTCCCGGATGAAAATCCCTGCCAGCCGCTTCGAAGAATAGGTAGTACACACCGGAATGAAGTGCGCGGACTTGGTCAGCCAATCCACAATCACCCAAATCGAATCAAACTTCCTCGAGGTACGAGGGAGACCACTCACAAAATCCATAGCAATCCTCTCCCATTTCCACTCCGGAATATCCATCCGCTGAAGTAGTCTTCATAATATCTGAATCCCTAATCTTCAGCTGGTGATAGCCTGAACGGAGGTCAATCTTGGAGAATACCCTTGCCCCCTGGAGCTGGTCAAACAAATCATCAATACGGGGCAGGGGATACTTGTTCTTCACTGTCATCTTGTTCAATTGCCTGTAGTCAATGCACATTCTCATTGTGCCATCTTTTTTCTTCACAAACAAGACCGGTGCACCCCACGGTGACACACTCGGACGAATGAACCCCTTATCTAGGAGCTCCTGAAGCTGATCCTTTAATTCTTTCAACTCTGCTGGTGCCAAGCGATACGGAGGAATAGAAATGGGCTGAGTGCCCGGCACTAGATCGATACCAAAATCAATGTCCCTGTCCGGCGGCATGCCCGGCAGGTCTGCTAGAAACACATCTGGGAAGTCCCTCACAACGGGCACAGAATCAAGACTAGGAGTCTCAGCTCCGACATCCCTCACGAAAGCCAAGTACGATAGACAACCTTTCCCAACCATCCGCTGGGCCTTTAGGAAAAAAATCACCCTGCTAGGAACATAGTCAGTCATGCCACGCCACTCAATCCTCGGAACACCCGGTATGGCCAATGTGACTGTCTTGGCATGACAGTCCAGAATAGTATGGCATGGAGATAGCCAATCCATACCCAGAATAACATCAAAATCTACCATGCTCAACAGCAATAAATCAACTCAGGTCTCCAGACCCCCAATAGCCACTAGACAAGACCGATACACATGGTCTACAACAATAGTATCACCCACCGGGGTAGATACATGCACAGGTAAAGCAAGACACCCACGGGTCGTACCCAGGTGATGAGCAAAATATGAAGACACATAGGAATAGGTAGATCCGGGATCAAACAAGACAGAGGCATCCCTGTGGCAGACTGAGATAATACCTGTGATAACAGCATCTGATGCAATGGCGTCCCTCCTGTCTGGGAGAGCATAGAATCGAGCCTGGCCACCGCCAGATCGGCCTCCACCCCTGGGACGGCCCCTGGCTGCCTGGCCCCCACCCCTATCTGACTGGGAGGGTGCTGAAGTAGATGGAGTAAAAGATGAGGGCTGATCCCTCTGCTGAAACCGACCACCACGACGTCGAGGACAATCTCTCTTCATATGGCCAAACTCACCGCACTCGTAGCAACTGCCTGGTGCTGGAGAAGGGGACTGAAGGGAACCCCTCGCTGCAGAAGAACCCTGGGCTGAAGAGGCATGAGAAGAGCTCTGTGCGGGAGGGCACTAAGTGAAGGCTGGCCCTGCTGGAATCCCTGATGACCACGGCCTGAAGAAGCCCCACTATACTCAGGACTAGCTGACTGAGGAGGCCTGAAGGAACGAACTCTACCACGCTGGAACTGGCCCCTAGACGGAGCACCACTGAAACTGCCTGAACTCGAGGCCTCTTGGCCTCCCTTTCCTCACGCTCCCTGCGGCGAATCGCCTCAATATCACGAGCAATGTCAACTACCTCCTCGAACGAGGCACCCAAAACCCTCTCTCTGGTCATCAAAATGCGGAGTGAATAGTTGAGGCCATCCAAGAACCTCCTAATCCTCTCCCGATCAGTCGGAATCATCCAAGTAGCATGACGAGCTAGCTGAGAAAACCTCATCTCAAACTGAGTCACAGACATGTCCCCCTGAGTCAACCACTCGAACTGATGACGCAGCTCCTCCCTACGAGACTGCGGTACGTACTTCTCCAGAAAGAGAGTGGAGAACTGCTGCCATGTAAGGGGCGCTGCACCAATAGGCCTACGCCTCTCCAAATCCTCCCACCATGTATATGCAGCCCCTGAGAACTGGAAAGTAATAAAAGCCACTCCACTCGACTCCAAGATCCTTGCGGTGCGAAGCATACGCTGACACTTGTCAAGGAAACCCTGGGCATCCTCGCCCTCAACACACCTGAACACCGGGAGGCTGGAGCCTACCGAACCTCTCAAGACGACGCTAC
>NW_017694451.1:0-4040 GCF_001879085.1 Nicotiana attenuata
TATTTATTATTAATCATTAAGAAGCGACCAACTTTGGTCTCTAACCCAAATATTATATTTTAAAATCTGGAAACTAGAGACCAAGGTTGGTCGCTTTTTTTCAATATTTATTTATTTTATTAAACTAGCGACCAACTTTGGTCCCTAAATACATGAATTTAATTTATTTTTTATACTTTAGCGACCAACTTTTGGTCGCTATATCACGAAAATTTTTATTTTTTTAATGAAATAGCGACCAAGTTTGGTCGCTTTTTGTAGAAATCTGGGTAAATAGCGACCAACGTTGGTCGCTATTCTCCAGAAATTTATTTTTTTTGAACGTGAAAAGCGACCAAATAGAGACCAAAGTTGGTCGCTTTTCTGTGTATTATTTTGGCAGAAACTGCCTGTTTTGGCAGCTACACCACCTGCCAGTCATACCAAAACCCTAACAAGCAACAACAACAACAATTCAAACAACAATTCCAATAAGAATACCAAACAACAACCCAACAACAACAACAACAACACAAAAACAACATTAAAAGCTACATTAAAACCAAGAAAGTGTAAATTTCAATAGAACTACCAAACTAAGTTAAGTCTTATTACAACCCAATGGAAAATAAATTGTATTTGTCTAGTTCAAATAGTCTAAAATTCATTTATTATTTGGTACATTATTATCATCACCCTCTGATGAAGTTTCATCATCATCACGGTATTGAGAAGGGTCTATTTGTCGATGATGGGAAGAATGATCACGGGGAGGACGGGAGGAACGGCCACTTGGAGGACGGGACGAACGAGCATGGGGACAGGCAGCCTCTGGCGATGATGGCCAAGACCGGGGATTCGAAAAAGATCCAGCTAGGAGATTTTTGATCTGCTCTTGCATGCCCTGGCACTGAGCGACCACGCCAATGTACTGAGCATCTCTAAGCTTTTCTCTTTCCTTGGACGCTTCTAGCTCGGATGTGAGCTTTGTCACAGTCTCCCGCATAGCGGAGAGGCTCTCCCCATCAAGTTGCTCGGCTTGCGAGGAAGTCCCTATTCCTTGCATTCCACACCTATAGCGATGGAATGTCTTAGTAGGAAGGCCGTATACCTTCCCCCATTTTGGACCGCCTGCAGCCCGCGTCCATAGTCTTTCAACATCCTCAGCCGAAAGTTTGAATGGCGCGCCCGACTCATTAGGTGGCTGGCTGCGTATGAATTCCTCAGCTTCAACTCTGAAGCGATCCTATAAGAAAAAGTAAATTGAATTAGTATTTCAAAATTTATATAAAAGTAAATGAAAATACTTAATGAAAAGTGAAAACTTACATGTAGAGTCGAGGCTCGTCCCTCGACCCACCTTTCTTCATCCGTCTCTTTCTTCTTCTTCACAATATGAGTCTCCTTGAATAGCTCATCTTGGTTCATCTGACGGCCCAACTTCTTTTCCTGAAAACTCATAAATTTTAATTAATAAATAGAATAGATATACTTTGAAAATTAAAATAAATTAAGCAATTACGTACCATTCTTCTTTTTATTGTCCCCAGGCTGACCGCACCTCCAGTGTGCAAGGATCCTCCCTTCTCAGATGCGCGAGCTTTCTTTCCCTTTTCGCTCTTCTGTAAGAACTCTGCAGTAAGCCATTGCCTTTGCAAATCATCCCAAAACTCTTGAAGCAACCAGCCAGGCTTCTGGTTCAGCTGTCTAGCTATGGAGAAAGAATGCGACAACCGCTTGCGAGCTTTGAGATTAAAATTTGCAGCCACGTCCGCGCTATACTGGTGTTCCCATACACACTTGCTCTGTATTTCAAAAGTTAAATATTATATGAAAATATCATAAATATAAATAATTATACTGCTTAAAAGAACATTTATACCTTAAATTCATTGAAAATTGCCTCCTTCAGTGAGAATGGGAATTCACGCCAAGACGCATAAGGGGCATCATAAAGCTTTCTGGTTGCTTTGGTGATTATCCTCGTAGTAATATTACTCGGGAGGAACCTGCAATTTAATAAATAAAACAAATTAATATCTTAGTAAAAACTGTACAAAAAAATAAACATAAAAATAACAAATAACTCTTACCCATCACCCTCAGGGACTATGATGATCCTGCCATACTGATCATAATGCACCTCCTCGTCAGCAGCAGTAGCAGCATCAGCATCATCGTCCGAAACATGTGTATCAGAGGCATGTATGGAAGGAGTAGGGGGGTCAGAGCTACTATCCCGCGAACGAAGGCCTCCAATAGGTGGAGTCGCTGATGAAGATAGATGTGATCCCTGTGACTGCGACATAGCTGCACGGATCGCAAGTGGCTGTGATACTGACTGCTGTGACCAGACTGGCCGTGACACTGATGGCTGTGATCCATGTGGCTGTGACATGGATCGATGCGATCCATGTGATGCTGCTGGGTGGGATCCACGTGGTAGTGAGACAGGTGGACTGTATGTCGGACGCACAGTCCGATGGCCCTGTGAAGAAACACCCGGGGTCTGCACGAAGGTGTAGGGCTGGTGATGCTGTGGCAGCTCAGTATAGCCATGGGGTAGAGGCTGTGGCATAGTGATAGGCAAATCAGAAGAGGGTGTAAAAGATTGATGAGTAGTATCTTCTACCCTCCTCTTTTGCTTCCTAGCCTTATCTCGACCCCGAGAACCACTACCTTCATTGTTACCTCGACCCTTGCCTGTCATCTGCATAATATAATACATATTTAGATTGAAACATATAAGGAAACTATCTATAAACGAGAGTTATTGAAGAAACCAACTTTTTAAAGCTCATCGACGTATTCTTCCTCGTCAGAGAATTCTTCTTCCTCGTCAGAGAATTCTTCTTCCTCACTAGTTTGAGCTTCATCAGTTGATTCTTCTTTCTCGTTTTCTATAATTCTTACTTCATTTATATCAACCTCTTCCAATATGTGTTCAGGATGTTCCAAATCATTTTCTAAAAGTTCGTCCACTATTTGGTGAACACTGGAGATATCGTTTTGATATGCAACATTACTCTCAAAATAATAAGAACATATCACTCAAATTTCTCTTTCTACCATCCTTAGAACATCGGCCTGGTTGATTGAATATGGACATAGGCGGATATAATGGATCATTCGTAAGGGCGACCGTGTGCCTGTTGGGCCTATTCCTAGCACATGGCACATTACTCTCAAAATAATAAGAACAAAAATGAGCAGTTTCCTTTGCAAGATAAGCTTCGCATATAGATCCTTCAATTCTATTCCTCTGCTTAACAAATTGTTTGCATTTGCCAATTGTCCTACATAATTTCAGGTTAGCCAAGAACATTCAAATAAAATAGAAAATTATATATGGACTATAATATTACCTCTCAAAGGGATACATCCATCTGCATTGTACAGGCCCTCCAAGTCGTGCCTCGTGTACAAGGTGGATTGGAAGGTGTTCCATCACATCAAAAAACCCACATGGAAATATCTTTTCCATCTTACCCGAAGTTACACGAATGTTCTGATCCATCCGGCGTAGGTTTTCTTCCCTTAATGTGGAAGAACACAAGTCTTTGAAAAACAAACTAATCTCAGTGATAGGTTTCCAGATTCTTTCAGGCAAACCAGAAAACGCAATAGGCACTAAGATCTCCATAAAAACATGACAGTCATGACTTTTCAAATGGCTCAACTTCCCTACCTCCATATCAACTTTTTCCCCAAAATTGGACGCATAACCCTCAGGCATCTTCAATTTCGTTACCCAATCACAAATCTGCCGTCTTTCCTCCAAAGTGAATGTGTAACTTGCTTTGGGCTTGAATAACTTACCATTGTTTGCTGTCTGCAAGTGTAATTCAGGCCGCCTGCAATATTCTTGTAAGTCCATTCTAGCCTTCGGGTTATCCTTTGTCTTACCTTTAACATCCATCACTGTGTTGAACAAATTGTCAAAATAATTCTTCTCAATATGCATGACATCAAGGTTGTGACGGAGAAGATTATCCTTCCAATAAGGCAACTCCCAAAATATACTCTGTTTGGTCCAATTATGAGTAACACCGTATCCGGGG
>NW_017694452.1:0-4039 GCF_001879085.1 Nicotiana attenuata
AGCGAAATAGTAGTGTGTTTCAGCTTGGAAGTGATATAGGCGTTTTCTTGTTGAGCCAGATATGTATATTTTACCCACCTAATTGTTATGTATCTTAGTTAACCTCTTTGAGCCTATAATCCTATTTCTTGGCAACCACATTACAAGCCTTACCCATTTGTTGGAATTAACCATCTATTTGAACCATTGTAACCTCTCATGAGCACTTGAATTATTTATGAACTTTGTAAAAGTTAAAGTGTGGGGTGGTTGGTTTGGCTTTTGAGTGGAACTAATGAAATAAGGAGAAAGGTGCACTGTTTTGAAAAAGGAAGAGCCACTTGAATTGAAAACAAAATAGTTGGATTGTTGTGGAAAAAAAAATCTTGATAAGTGGTGGCTCTTGACGTAAGTGTGCTTAAAGAAGTATGGGGTAATATACATTGATGTGAAGGTGGAGTTTGGTTTGACATAAGTACGGGGTTTGAATGTTAAAGTATATGTATTAAAGTGCTTAGGGAGGTGTAGTCACTCTTATATCTAAATGTATCCTACCCGTCCCGTAGCCGACATTACAACCAAATAAAGTCCTAATTGATCCAAGATTGAATGAGCTCGATTAATGGAGTAGTACACTACGGGCAAGCTTATGGTGCATCTTTTGTGGCATATGAATGTTATTTCTGAGAGTGAGTGAATTCTTTCTATCTTGAGTTCATAAGTGTTCTTAAATTTTATTGTGTGGAACTACTCTCTTTTGTTGTGTGAGGGCACTTGATTTATGAAGGAAAGGTAATGTCAGTGACCTCTATATTAGAGTAAGTGGGTGAGTTGTGAATAACGTGTGGTACTTGTGAGTCAAATCTTGAGGTGAAGATGTTACGCTTTTGTGCTTAGTCTATTTTAAATACTCTTGGTGTGATGAGTTAGGAGAATTGTTTAAAAAGGTCGTGTCTATAAAAAAAGTGGAGTTTGATTGCTCGAGGACGAGCAATGGTTTAAGTGTGGGGTGTTGATGATAGGCTATAATTGCATATTTTAGTCGCTTATTACACTCGAATTTACTGCACTTTAATTGAGTTTGCGCTTTAATCGCTAGTGTTTTGCACTAATTGTGTGTTTTATGCCTTGTAGGTGTGATTCCGAGCTATATAGATGTTATGGAATGAACTTAAGTGATTTTAAGCTTTGAAGTCTGAGTAAAAGCTCAAGGAATTAAGCCGGGATCGTGTTCGGGGGTCAAATTTGATAATTAAGTACGAACGAAGACTTGAGGAGGCATATTGCGCACTGTCTAGTAAAATAGACATAACTTTTTGCTCAGAACTCCATTTGGGCTCCACAATATATGGTTGGAAAGTTAACTCAAAGGGCTACAACTTTTATGTTTTACGTTTTCCCAAATTTCAAATGGAACAGGGTGAAAAACCGCGGTTTTATCGCGACCGCGGCAGAACCGCGGCAGAACCGCGGTGGAAGGCAGTTTCTGAAGAATGAAGAATCCGCGAGGGCGTTTGGCCGCGGTTCCACCGCGATCACGGTGAAACCGCGGTGGGAAGCGTAAATTTCAGGGGCTAAAGTGTAAAACATGGGATTTTAAGTCCTAAACCCTATATAAAACAAAGGAGGCCGGCCTAGAACAAGAAAGAGGACATATTTTGGACACAAATTAGACCTAAGGAGGCGGAGAGACACTACTTTAGGGTTAGACAACACCCTTGGAGGCAAGAACACATTGGGAGCAAGGCGGAGAATTCTTCTACGAGTTTTTCCTTCCTCTTCCTATTTTTCATTGTTGGTTATGACTTTTAGTATTGTAGTTTTACATACTATTATGAATAGCTAATTTGTTATCTAGAGTTTTGATAGAACCTTTTGTAGGATAAATTCTTGTTATGTTTTTATATAATTGAGCCATAGCTTTTCTCTATTTGTTCAACTACGTTTATATTCTGGTTGATTGAAGAGCTCTCAATTAGCTGTGCCTATTTAGTATGCATAACTCGGGAGAGAGTGCATATTTAGGTAATTGTTGAACAACACTACTCCCAAAGTATATGAGGGATCAATAACCGAGGGTTTAAAGGTGGGATTAGGGATAACGAAGCCTTGGGTGCGATCTGAAGTGAGCTGTATTAAAAGCCAGCTAGCGTAGCTCGGGAGAGCGCGTCTAGTAAATTATCGTAATTACTCGGGAGAGATTTACGGTAATAAGAGTGCTCATGATCGGTAGAGAATACTTAGGCGAAATTATAGAAGACATAGCGGGAAGGATTCCGACAATTGGGGAAATCATAACTCTAGACCTCCTTAATCTTTTCTCTAACCCTCAGTATCGTTAGTTGTTAATTTACTATTTTAATTTGTTAGTTAAGTAGTTAAACACAAGAATCTTAATATCTATAAGTTAGGAATTGTTCAAGCTTGTCTTCTTTGTGATAGTGAACAGTTGTAGCTAAACCTTAGTTCTCTGTGGGATTCGACTCCGGACTTGTAAACCGGATTATATTTGCAGCGACCGCATTGTCCTTTTTATAAGGCATAGTTGGGCGTGATCAAGATACATAGACAATTATATCTATTCAAAGTTTAAAAGTACTTGTCTTGGCTTCAGAAGTTCATCCATTTTTATCCGTCATCTACATTTGGGCAAGAAAATAGTAAAAAAATGGGTCTTTTTATAAATTCAACATCTAGGTCTTGTTTACTTGCTTGGTTGCTGAGAAAGATTTAACTAAAGATTGTGTCTGTTTAACCAAAAAATGAGATTTTAGTCAAAGCTAGAATTTAGAAGAACTCGGGTTACTGATAATCAAGAAAATGAATGAAAAGAAGTAATTCTCGATAGCAAGATGATAATCAAGAGAAACAAATAAATCAATGTCTATTCTAATAGTATTTTCCGTCCTTACAACTGATCATACATCTCCCTTTTATAGATACCTTTGGAAATATACGTTTTCCTTATAATGAGGCTATTTGAAAGTTACGTTACACAATTATTACATTTAAAACATATTCTCTAACGTATCAGCATTTAATACCCATAAAATGTCGTATCCGTACTCTTTTCCATTGTCAGATCCATTCCTTCTGATTTTCGAATATAAATGACTTAAATAAGTATGGGCGCCGAGTTATTTATCTGATTGCCCGTGCCTCTTCCTCTTTCTTTGCTCGCTCCTGTTGCATCTCATGACTCTTGGCTAATTGCAATTCATCGACCATTTGACCAATCCACGTGTCTTGACACGTCACCTTTATATATAAATATAATTTTTCCCAATACAGATAGTCCCCCCACTTTCCATTTATTCATCAGTTGAATATTGGGAAGTGGTTTTAATTAAAAGAGAATTTTTGTCACCATTAATGCTCTGACAAAATTGACGCTTCAATTGTCACTTCCATTTAATGCATTTTGCACGTGTCATCCTCTTATTAGCTCTATAGTTTTGCAACACTTTCTTAGGCTTTCTTTTCGGCTTCTCTGTTCACGAAGTGTCAGTTATCATTGGTATGGTCCTTCCATCATTGTACTTTTTCCTTTTGCCGGCTGTCCATCAGTATAAATATAACTTCTTTTCTTGTCTTTTACCATATAAAGCGTATTGAACACTTCAATTATTCAAATCTCTATTCACTTCTTCTTCACTTCAATCTTCTTCGCCATGACTTCATCAAATCCTAATCCTAGGAGAACTCCTATTTTAGATAACTTCCCCAATGTCCCCATTAGGCATAGAAGAGGTGGTAGACTTTGTAGCTTAGGGTCTGCTCGCGGTGGTAGCACATCCACGCCTTCTCCTAGTTCTGGTCCCTCTTCTAGAACTAGAGGTTCCTTTTCTCAAAGGTCTTCTTCTAGGAACAAAGAACCCTCTGAGCCTTTACGTGAGCCTTTAGTTGAAGAGATAATCCCAACAGAGCTATCTTTTCATCATGAGAGGGAATCTCTTAGGAACCAAGTTGCCACTTTAGATCGTGCCGATGCTTTCCCTACTCAAATTACAGAAATTCTAGCTCCTATAGTTCGTAAGGACTGTCACTGGAATGATGATTT
>NW_017694453.1:0-4035 GCF_001879085.1 Nicotiana attenuata
GACATTGTAGTACAAAATAGGTCTGCACATGGGAAAGGAGTTGACTGATCCTTTTGAGATTGAAATGATTACAAATCTGCCAACACAGCAAAATTCGTAAGAATAGTTACTTTTTTTTACTTTGTTTTCCTCATTCATATTAACATTTTCACTTCTAATTGACTTTTATATTCTATTCATTTGTTTTATTTCAGAGATTGTGGAGTATATGTTGCATGCTTTGCTGAGTATATTATTGAAGATCTTCCAATCCCTGTTGCCGATTTTGATGTGGATGGTCTTCGAGCTAGGTTTGGTATATTGTTGTGGCACTATGGGAGGAACAAGCAGTTGCATGGCGAATCAAGTGAATCTGAGGCTCCAGTAGCACCTAAAAAGACTCGTGGAAAGAAACGCAAGAAGTAGTATAGGTCTCCTTTTGGTTTTAGTTAATCGTAGCATGAAAACTTTGCAGGATTTTAATAGTTTTTGATGATGTATGGTATTTTGCATTATTATATTGTAAAAATGCTAGCTTTTAAAAGTGTTTTCTAGGAATACAATTGTAATAGTACAATATGTTGCTATAACTGTTTTAATGTTGGAATGTATCTTCAGTTTGTTTTATTAGACTTTTCTTAGGCTTCTTCCATAAAGTTGTTGGTTTAATAGGAGTGCCTTTTGGAGACAGAATTTTGTCATCACTTGAAGTCAAGCTATTAGTGTAGAACATGGCTGTTACAGTAGCACTGTTAGTTCCTACTACTACTTTCATTTGTAGTAGGAGAAGCATTATTAGTTCGCTGTAATACACAAGCAGAAGTTGTTTTTGGAGGTGTATTTTTAAGGGAGTTACGATGTTCAAAAAGAGGAACTATGTTGTTATTTTGTTGAAGAACAGGGCGAGCATTGATTTGAATGAGAAGAAATATTTTTAGAAAGTGAACTGGTCTTGAAATTATATTGAGAGTAGTTGTTAGTTGTAGTTGAATCTAAGAAAATCTGTGCATAATTTGCATTGCTGCACCAGTTGTATTCCGCAAAGATTTTGGTTCAGGTATATTAGTGCAGTAGAACTATATACCAATCAGGTATACTGATATATCATTTGGGTATCACGTTGTATTTGAGTACCTTTTTTGCTGCAGCAACTAGATGTAAGTACTGACATGAGTTGCAAAGCGTGCGCATTTTGGGTATCACGTTGTATTTGGTGCACCATTTGTATTTCTGCGCATATTTTGTTTTAGCCATATTAGTGCAATACCACTATATACCAGTGAGGTATACAAATATACCATTTGGGTATCACCTTATATTTATGTACCTGATGATGTACAATAACTGCATGTAAATGGCTTCCAATTTGTTATACTTCAATACAGACATGAGCTGCAAAGCGTGCCCATTTTGTTAACGATGTATGTACAAATTGCATTTGCGGCACCACTTCTATTTCTGCACATATTTTGATACGAATAAGATATACAGATATACCAATAAGGTATACAGATATACCACTTAGGTATCACATTTATTGTAACGATCCGGCCGGTCCATAATTTACGCCCCGATCCTCTATTAACTAGATTTAAATGCATCCCACTTTTGTATACTAAAATAGAAAATAAACAGGTTCTTCTTGAAAACACAAGTAGCCATATAAATTTGTTTCCAAAAAGTAATTTCGCAAAGAATCATCATACCAAATATATGTCTAGTGCAAGAAATGCATTTTATTTCTTTGCAATTCAAATGCTATGATTCTACGATATATGAGTTCTATGAAAACATTGAAGCATTATATCAATCTCTCTTTGGAATATTTCGGCATGTTCTCCGGTTGTGTCCTTTTCTCCCGCATAGTGCACATGTAACTGTATTTCCTTCCCAGCCTCCTATGCCTCTCTTCTTTTTATGTCTTCCTGGTTTGATTTTTCCTTTTGGTGGCAGTACCACCTGCGAAGAGACATGTTCTGGAATTTGCCATGCTGTTTCATCAGGCAAATGATTTACTGGTATCTCATATGTTTTCAGCAAGTACTCTATGCTATAGTAATCCGAGCAATACTTGTATGAATCCATATGGAATTTTTGTATAACTGCCATTGCATGTGGACATGGAATATCGTCTAGCTGAAACCTCCCACAAGTGCAGTTTTTTTCATGTAGGCGCACCACATTTCTTGTTTGGCCATCATTTACTAAATGTAAAAATTCAGTTGATGGCAACACCTAGTATAATTTTAATTAAGAAAAGTCATTAGCTATACGAAGTAATAGTATTTTTCAAATAATAATATTCAGTCGTTTAGTGAAATCACTAAGGTAAAAAAGTAAAACTACAGTACATGCAGTGTTTTTATGATTTTGAAAATGCATACAGTCATCGTCTGTGATAAGATAGTATTATCTGATAATATTTTTTCATACTTTGCACCAATCTTCATAAATGATTCCACTGCATCCTTCCGATTGGTGTAATTCCATTTTTGAATCAATGTTGTCATAAAGTCGAGCAAATTCACAATTGGGAGGTCTCTTGCGTGCTTATTTGCTGCATTTACTGATTCCGCAATATTCGATGTCATGGTCATGGTTCTATTTGCCTTGGGAATGCGCCCGGGACCATTTATCATATCCAATATCCATCAGGTATGTTTTCACTCTACTATCAATAGCTTCTGACTCTGCCATATGCCATTTGAATTCTTCAACAATGTATGCTCTTGCTAACGCAAAGTATACTTCTTTGATTTGTTTTTGGCTCTTCCTGAAGTTTGTCTTTATGTTGTTCTACAAATGGAACATACATGCACAATAAGGGACTTCTGGATAGACAATTGAAGTTGCTCTCCATATACCATCATGTCTGTCTGATACAATGCACATTCCCTCTCTTTGTCCATAGGTTTCTCTGAACTGCACGAAGAACCACTCCCACGATGCATCATTTTCCGAATCAACAATTGCATATACGAGGGGTAAAATTTGTCCTGTAAACCCAAAGAACAAAATATCAATTATAACACACTATATTAATTTAGCATTTTATATAGTAGTATAGTCATAGGTTGGTGCAGGTGTGTAGCAAAATAACTATATACTCTGTTGGTATACTTGTATACCATACTGGTATCATATAATTTTTGAAAATCTTTTTTGTTTCTTTAACTGAATGTAATTGGATTGTACACACAATATTAATTTAGTATTTCATATAGTAGTATAGTCATAGGTACGTGCAGCTATGTAGCAAAATAACTATATACTCTGTTGGTATACTTGTATACCATACTGGTATCATATAATATTTGAAAATCTTTTGTTTCGTTAACTGAATGTAACTGGATTGTATTCTTACCCTCTGCGTCTTGCGTGGAAGCCGTTAGTATGGTCCCTCTATATGTTGACTTTAAAAAACTTCCATCAACTACAACTGTTGGCCTACAATAGACCCATCCTCTAATCGATGCATATATAGCTATGAATGCATACAAGAAGCTCCATCTCCTTCAGTGTGTAGTCGTGCCACTGATCCTGGGTTAGCGTACTCTAACATATAAAAATATATTGGCATTTTCTTGTATGACTCACTTGGTTTTCCTCTTAACAATTGCATTGCTTTTTCTTTTGATCTCCACGCTTGCATGTAGCTTAAGTCCATACCATATGCTTTTTGGATGTCTCTCTGGATATCTGTTGGTGTATATATGCTTTTCGGGTCAACAAGTTTATCTTGTACCACAGCTGCAACAAAAGCTGAGACAACTTGCTTTTGTGAACAAAATCTCTTATCAGTTAAACAACTATGGACAGAATTGAAATCCGTCACTTTGAAAAGATTTGATGCTCGCAGGCTTGATGCCTTAAGTCTCCAAGTGCATCTTTCATCCACGCATTCAAGGATATACCTGTTTATAATACAAATACAGTTATGTATCATGTTTTGTTGATAAAAAACACACACAAAAATCCGTACAATTATATAGTCACATAGTATACTCTGTTGGTATACTTATATACTGTATCAGTATCTATATTTAGCTGATAAAA
>NW_017694454.1:0-4034 GCF_001879085.1 Nicotiana attenuata
AGGAAGTTGCTTGGCTGTTTTGGGATGAGGATCTCATTTTGCGGTATCGGAGTGCCAATAAGGCACGAGTGGTTCTGTTCATTAAGTCAGGTAATTTGCAGTTGAATAAGAGTGAATGACTCTCGAAAATGGTTTATTGTGTTCAAGATTCTACATATAACAAATCAGGTGTCTTAAGGTTGTGTATGTGGTCAGAGACTGTGTTTTCATCGGAAAGGTCAAGACTTGTGGTATTTTATGATAATTATGGGATTCTATGTATCAGTATCTGGAAAGTAAAGGTAACGAATTTAGATTCGCAGGAAGTTCTTTAGAGTAAAGTATTCTGGAATGTGGTATTTCTAGGAACATTTGAGAGAGTATTCAGTGGCTTATGGGTCTTAGACAGCGTGGTCTTATGTTCGAGTCTCGTGTGGTAAACCTAGGTTGAGGGTGCTACAGCAAGAGGGGATATCAAGTTGAAAATGAATCAGAATGAAATCTACATAAATGAAGTAGCTTGTTAGTGGATCGAATCGGTAAGATAAGGATATGATTAATTCTTTGTATGTGTTCGAGGTAATGAGCTTTTGCAGGTATTGTGCAGCAAAGCTCTTGAGTTCTGACAGCTTGCTTAGCTTGGTTTGGATAGAAGGATTCAGTCCTGGCAGTTTAGCTTGTGCAAATGGAATTGGGAGAGAGTTCTTGTTGAGTTTTACCGTGGATTGGAGATGTATATATCTTCTATGGGCATGCGAAGCATGGAATGTGTAATGAGTGTTCTTCTAGATGGGATCAATGGAAGTTCTTGACTAGTCGAGCGAGTAGATTTCTGTGGCTCGGAAGGGAGATAAAAGTTTTCATGTTATTCCTGGATGGTATGGTACATGCGGTATGTTGTAGAGGACCGAGACTGGCGTGTGCTAGGTTACAGTTCAGTTCTGAAAGGAAGTTCATAAGACCCTTAGGCAACGGGTATCCTCAGATAATCAAGGAAATGGTACTGCTAATTGGAAAGGTAATGTGATTAAACCGATGATGTTTCGATAGTGTTGCGACATATTCTTGTTAGATCGACTGTTGATATCTGAGTTTGCGTGATGGCTCAGGGGAATGTTAGAATATCTTTCGTGGAATGACTAGGTACTTGAGGTGTAATATGCATTCATACTGTGGAATTTGGAATCAGGGAGATTCGTGTGCTATGTGGAGTTGGAGACTGGAAGTTCTCATGTACAACCTATGTACTGGTTGTGGATTGTGTGTATCGGCACTATTTAGCAGTTATTGGGATTTGGAGGCCCGAGTGGATCTTTCTTTGCTTGGTATGTTAGATTTTGGATATGATGTTGGGATGTAGACTGGCTGTCTCAGTGTTGGGTTATTCCAGACTATTGTGCTATGGGCTATACCGGAAAATGCCACAGGCTGCATGGCGAGGCACATCGGATTATGTTCTAGCAGAGTGGTTTGTAATCCAAAGACCAGCGGACGGCTGGGAAGGATTATTTTTCTTGATTGGGCTTTCGTGATGGATGTCAGTGCAGAGGTTTCTACCATTGATTCAGTTCCGGTGTTGAGGGACTTTTCGGATGCGTTTCTTGTGGCCGGGCACGTTGCCGGGCGAGGTTGTGGATTTTGATGTTGACTTGGTGTTGGGCACCGCATTGTACGACTCCGACAGGAGTTATAGTAGTGGAAGGAGCAGCATCAGGCTTCTTGGTATTGAATTCGTTGGCAATCCGATGTGGCTACGTATTTAGCTTGAGTTAGCTTGGTTGGTCCTGAGTTGTATTGTTGAGGGAGAGGTTGATTCGATCGTTATTGAACTTGTTAGTGATCTGGGGAGATCTATGAGTTGCTTTTTCTGTGCTGTGAGGCGTTATAATTTGTTGGTTATGGGCACACGTGGTGCAGATCTATTGGGGATTCATAGTGGAAGTCGAGCGGGAAGAGTAATCGGATGTTGCTCGGTAAATGGAGTGTGGGTTATGACCTATCAGGTGGCGTGTCGTATGTTGTTTATTTCACCGTGGGTGTAATGAATTGCTTTGGTTTCAGGCATCAAATTGTGCGTGGCTGTCGGTTTTGAGCATAGAGACTTGAGGTGTTTCATGTGTAACAGTGTTTGGAATGGATCGCGCATTGTGGCGAGGCCACGTGGAGTCATGACCTTTCGAGGTAGATTCAGCTGTTCTATTTCTATGATGTGAGACGGGGTCTCAGCCTTGTGTTGTAATGATACTGATGAGCTTGAGGTACAGCTTTTCGTTGAGTCATTTGTCATGATTTGAGTATGTTCAGACCGTTCCTCATTGGTGCGGGTATTATGCAAGTTGTGGTTTAGGCCTGTGTTGAGGTGTCATATCACCAGAGTGGTGTGCTGGATTCGAGGTGATCCTTAGAGTCATTAATGAATACGAACAGAATTGATTGCAGCTTGTTAGAGAGATAATATCAAGGCATGGCCCGGAAATGTGTTGTGATATTAGTCAAAGGGAAGTGGCTTCATGAATGGTTGATCTGAGGAATGGTTACGCTTTATCGCGTGTTTCATTTGTTGTTGGCAGTATATGTAAGTGTTGGAATAAGACTTTAGCTAATAAAAGTTTTCTATCGGTATTTGGTTATTATGGGCAACTGCTGTAAATAGAGGCTATCGTTTCGAGTGTCTGGATTATGTGGTATATCATATGATTTCACCTGAGGTTGCAAGTATGGGTTATTACAGCTGGTTCGGGTTTATTCTGGGTATAGATGTGAGGTTCTGATATTGTGTATGATTTCGGAAAGTGCAATGTGGTTCTATGGTTTATGGTTTAAATGGACTGTGAGATTTCGGCTAAATTATGTTGTCGGACCTATATGAGATAGGGTGACGTGAGATCACCCCGGGTATATGCTTGGTAAGGTCATTTAGCTATTGGGTTGCTTCTAGTACTACCCCGGGTACGCTCGAGGACGAGCGTTGGTTTAAGTTGGGGAGGATGTGACGACCCGACCCGTCGTCTCATGTATTACAGCCCCGTTTCCCCCATTTATTGCTCTTTCATGTTTTATTATCAGCAACGGGTGAGTTAGAGTTAAGTTGAATTGATTTGGATAGGAAATGAGACACTTAGTCTCTTTAAGGAAGGTTTGCTTTGAAAAAGTCAACCGAACGTTGACTTATTAGTTAGAAGGCTCGAATGTGAATTCCGGTGATTCGGCTAGCTTCGGGAGGTGATTTGTGACTTAGGAGGGCGATCAGAAGTGATTTTGGAGGTCCGGAGTAGAATTAGGCTTGAATTGGCAAAGTTGACATTTTGGCGAATTCCGGTGGATAGGTGAGATTTTGATCCGAGGGTCGGAATGGAATTCCGGGAGTTGCAGTAGCTCCGTTAGGTGATTTTGGATATGTCTGCAAATTTTCAGGTCTTTCGGACGTCGTTTGGTCGGGTTTTTGATCGAATGCGTAATTCGGAAGTTTTTAAGAAACTTAGGCTTGAATTCGATGTGATTTGATGGTTTTAGCGTTGTTTGATGTGGTTTGATGATGGGAACAAGTTCGTATGATGTTTTGGGATATGTTGGTGCCTTTGGTTGAGGTCCCGGGGGCCTCGGGATGATTTCGGATGGCTAAACGGAGGTTTTGAACTTTGTAAGTGTTGCAGAAAATTGCCCAGCTGTTGCAGACCAAAATTGGTCTTCGCGTTCGCGTCTGTAGGCACGCGTTCGCGGAAGGTAAAATCTTAGACCATCGCGATCGCGTGGGAAGGCCTCTCGTTCGCGTAGAAGGGCCTGGGGGCCCAGCTTAGTTTGTTCATCGCGTTCGCATGGGTTATTGTCATGGATTAAAACTGGGTCCTTTGGATCCTAGCCTCTTTCAATTTCCCATACCCCCATTCTCTTAATTGTATTGAGTTAAGGTATAGCCTGGCAACTCCAAGTTGCTGTCCAGGGCTGAACCTGACCTTCAAAAGGTCCTAACTCTCTAATTTTTAAGTTGACCGGCTGGTCAGGGGTGTGCCAGCATTCCAGTTGCTGGGCATGACCACCAGCATGCCCTGGTTCCC
>NW_017694455.1:0-4033 GCF_001879085.1 Nicotiana attenuata
ATTTTTTATAATTGCATTTACATTTTTAAAGCCAACTTGCATATATTTGCAATACTAGCCTTATTAATGCATAATTATGTTATTAACGCGTAAAATGGTCTTTTGTATTTTGAAAATATTAAACAACTATTTTTAATCATTTTCAGTACACGAAATATTTTTTAGAAATCATTTTATTATTTTTTATAAATTGTATAGTACTGAAAATGGCTATTTAAAACTTAGCCTATTAATTTTCAATTTCAGCCTAAATTCAACCCAACCCGGCCCAATTTCTAATTAAATTACCTGACCCAGGCCCCAAACACATTTTACCCAATCCAATACCGGCCAAATCCTGGCCGTTGATCATTTTGATCAACGGCCTAGGTTCTCCCTTTCCTAATTAAACCAACCAATACCCCCAAAACCTAATTCATTCTACAACCCACCCCGCCGCCCTAAAATCTTCTCTGCTCTCAAAACACTCTCAACCTAAACCCTAATCTTCCAACACCGACCTCCCATCTCTGGTCATCTCCGGTGACCTCTCATCATCTCTCAGGCCTCCAATGGCTCCCCTTATGTCATTCTTGCCTTCTCTAAGGCCCTCAAGGGCCCATGGCCATGCCGACTTGCATCTAGGGTTCATCTCCTGCCTGTTCCTGGCTATTCCAGTATGATTTCAAGCGTAATCATTCTATATTTGCTACGATCTATGAGTTTCTGACGTGTTTCTTCATCTCTGTATGGTTCTCTTTGAAACCTAATTTTTTTCTATACTTCCTAGATCTGTACAGATCTAGGACGATTTGAGTTTGTTTCTTGAATGTTTTACATTATCCTTGAGATTCTTTACAAGAATCATATGATTTCAAATGTTTCTTCACCTTTTCTAAAATTAGGTTTTTTTTCGAAATTTCTTTTTAAAACTTTGTTCAAATGATTCTTTGTGTTTAAACTTCTGTTTCTCACATATTTTGACTGATTCTATGAGACTACTATAGCCTTAACTCGCCTATGCTGAAAGCCCTACATTTTAGGGTTCTTCGTTTGGTTTTTGAGTATTAGCATGACTGACCGGTTCTCGTTTTGAGTTTTTTCTGATTTCTCGTGGCTGTCTTGCCTTGATATGCTTCTACTGAGTTTCTTAGTCTAAATTTTCATTGATTCTATGTGCTTGTGTTCGTCTTGACTGTTCACATCAAGATCTGCACAGTATTTTTTAACTTTTATTTTGCTAGAGTTATGTGTCGATTCCTTACTGTCCATGTTTTTCCTTATTTATATGCTAAATATGCTGACTCTTTTCATGACTTTCTCTTTGATTGAGCTTTGTAATATTCTGAATTCCTTTTTTCTTGGGTTGATTTGAACACTTTCCCTTAAACCTTCGATTCTTCCTTTCTACTCAATTTGATTGATCTGCTTGCCTTAATTAACTTTACCTTACCTTGTCTCCGTTGTTACTTGATTCTTATTGATTATTTCCTTAACTAGAATTTTCTGAACCTAGCCCTAATTGCATGTTCTATACTTGCACTGTTTGAAGGCTTTCCTTATTTGTTATACTCCAGTTATGTATGATTTATTTCCTTATTTGTCACTTGCTCTTTACCGTTTGAATTAATTCCCTTAATTAAGGGAGGACTCGAACTGATTTTACTCTGAGTTCTATAATTACTGAATAATTTGATTCTTACCTTATTTACCTAGCTTTCAAACTACTATATATATTGCTCTCTTCTACAGTCTAATGACATGAGTGGACATCTCTCATACACTCAAAAGCTCTTTTGCTTTCTTTGTTACTTACTATTGTTACTAAATTAGCTGGCTGCAAGCCAAGGCTAATTATTGCACTCTCCTGTTCTCTACTTTTCGTTTACTCTCTTTACTGGTATGTTCTGATTTTAAATTCAAGCTCTCAAACCAATGTGTTTCATATTGCTTCAGTTCATCATATTCCTAATCTGTTTCTATCTATTGTTTTGTTGTTCAACATGTAATTGACCTATTACTTCCCCTAGTTATGTCTTATGACTTTTAGGACCAGCATGTCTTATGAACTTGTAGTTTGTTTTAAATTTGACTCCACTCTGTTTTGAATGATGGTTTACTTGCTATTTAGTCTCTAGTATGATCCTTTCTTTGCAAAGCAATGTTGTTACCCTAAGTTGTTTGGTTCTATGTTGGTTCTGAAATTCTTACTGTGTTGTATCATTAGCTATCCCTAATCCCATGAACCCCCTAAAGCACCTCTGATTCTATAACTATGTTCTAATTGGCACCCCTGGATCCATGTATTATCGTTTGCACTATTAGCTACCCCCTTAATTGCAAAGACTTCTGTTTATTTGTATTGTGTGTTCACACCCCCAATTACCCATGTGTGAAGGTTTGTTATTTGCTGAACCCATTTTGGCTCTATGTATGATCTGTTGTTTGTGTAATTATACAACCCTTGTCAAAAATTGTTTTACTGAGCAATTCTCCTATTTATAAAACTACTTCAACTGAGTCTTTTCAAATATTGCTTTCCTATTTAAACCTTTTCAGAACTATGTCAAGTACTCTCACTCTACTCTTAGGTCCTTAAGTTCTGCCCCTCCAATGTATGACTGCCTTGGGATCCCTATGAGATCCCTCTGAACTCTGATGCACTGGAGTTGGCTCTTCCACACTGCACTTACTTAGTTCTGGTTATATAGTCTGGGTGTGAGCACTGCCCGGGATCCTTGAGATCCTTAGGGAAATCTGACGCACCTAGACAATGATATTGTCTATGGAATTTGGCATTTGAGGCTATTGGAGGCTTGGGAAGTTATTTGGGCTTGCTTCAGGCTCCCTATAGTTAAACTTCTTCCTTTCTTTATTGTTTATGTAATTTATTCAGCTGGTCTGTAATAATTATTTGTAAACGACATTGGGGTGATTAGTAAAAAGGGGTGGGTAGTTACATATCTGTGGGGTAACTCAGGTAGATACCATGCTTATAGGATCGTGTTGATGTACTTGCTATACCATGCTAGAAATCATGCCTATAGGATTTAAAGGGATTCAACATTAGAAATCACGTCTATAGGGTTAAAATCAACTATCATAAGTAGATACCATGCCTATAGAATGTAAAGGGATTGAGTTCAATTTCTACTACTGCATGTATCTGCATTCGTCTCACTAGAAATCATGCCTATAGGTTTTGACATCAGCTCTTAACAATTAGATATCATGCTTATAGGAATTAAAATCAGATCTTCTTCTTATAGAACTTAAAATCAACTTATTTTAAACAAGTCGGTCTAATTCATGATAGTTCACTTGAAATTGGCCTAAACAATTGTCTGTTTCTTTAAATGAATTTCTTTTTTTCAAACACTGCCTTAATTTACTATCACTAGACAGCATGCCTATAGGAACTCAAGAATCCGTTTTAAAAACTGTTCACTATTCTACTACATCAACGTAGTTATCATGCTCTTAGGACATCACTGTTCTGTGTTTAGGAAAGCCTTGTCACGACCCGGATTTCCCACCCTCGGGAGTCGTTGTCACACCTCCTTTTTTCCTTACACCCCGGAGAAGGGTATAATAAAGGGAGTTTTTTCAATCAAAGTACAATCGAAACGGGATTTATTTATTTAAAGAATTCAGAGTCGCCACTTGGGAGATTTATGGTGTCCCAAGTCACCGGTTCAAATCCCGAATCGAGGAAAGGATTGACTCTGTATTACAGTCCGCGAACCAAAAATCCGGGTAAGGAATTCTGTTAACCCAGGAGAAGGTGTTAGGCACTCCCGAGTTCCGTGGTTCTAGCACGGTTGCTCAACTGCTATAATTGGCATAGTTATCTGATTTAAGTACATGTTCAAAGCCTATGTGCAATTTTACTTTTAACCGCTTTTATTTAATTAATAAACGAAAGATTGCAACGTTATTTAAAATATGTTTCGAACCACGTCACATAAAAGCACCCGCAGTCCATAACACATTTTATCTAACGTTGAGATTTGGATTTGGGTCACATGAATGTGCACCCGAGTTTAGGAAAGTA
>NW_017694456.1:0-4032 GCF_001879085.1 Nicotiana attenuata
TTTCACCATCCTAAACACAACCATTTATTTTTGACCATAAGATCAAAAGCAAATGTGCTAGGCCCAAGTGAAGCTTTGCTTGAGGCACCCTTAACAACTAACTACTAAAAACCAAAAAGAAAAAGAAAAATGGACTCAAACCCTTAAGAAGGTTGTCACGCCATCCATCATTGGGAAGAGCCACCCGGTTCACACAACGCTCCACCTTTGGAAAGAATCGTGGCATTAAGAAAACCAAAGGCTTATTGAAAACTCCGAAAACAAGAAGCTACGAATCACAAATAAGAAGCTAAAAACGAAAAATTTTGCGGAAAATAGAATAAATTTATACAAGAGGGATTTGAATATACAATAGACGGGATGAATATATACAATGAAATGTAACTTTATATACAGACCAAAAGTGAAATAAAAGTGCGATAATATCAAATTATATACAGACCAAATGTGAAAAGATAAAGAAAGCATAGAAATGTATCAAAAATATATACAGTCATCCAAAATGAAGGGCTCACCCCCTCAAATGAAAGCTGGCATTGTCCCCAATGCCAACTAGTCTAAATAAGCACCAAAAGATATAGAAAAAGGATATAGAGGACTCCCTTAGCCGTGTCTGTCTGCATAGGTTCATGGGTGGTCCCTGGGTCCTCTGTGTGCTCGGGAACCTCAGACTGGTTCCCGGTGGTATGCTCCTCAGCTACTGGAACCTGGGCCTGGACCTCGACAGGCTGTGGAACTGGTACATCCTGTGGCTGACTGGAGGAGGTCTCCGGTGGGTCCGCCAACTGGATGATAGCATCATCTGCTCTAGGGATCATCCTCCTCCTCTTCGGAGGCCTCTGGGTCTGCTCCGGCTGTTGATGAGCTGCTGGGACTGGATCATCAAGTAACAGGTCTAAAGGCAGCTGGTCTGCCTTCAATCTATCAACATCTACCCGGAGCTCCGTCACGGACTCCTTGGAGGCCCGTGTCTTCCGCAACTTTCTATGCTCCTTAGCAAGCTCCTTGAGAGCCTTGCTATGTGAATCCACTGCCTTTGAGAGCGCAGCCTGAGTGGTGAGGATATTTTTCTGGTTCTCAAGTATCTATTTGAGTGCATCCTCGATCGACCGGGTACCTGTGGTGTTGGGGGAGCTGACTGAGCAGCTACATTAGTAGTCAATGTGGACAGTTTGGATGAGGCAGTCTGCATCGAGTTGTTTATACTTAGCAGGGCCTGGCTCAGCTGGTGGGCAGTGATGGGATGGGCCCGGCTAGATGGGATCTCCGGGCCTGCTGATGTGGAAGGGCCAGGAGGAATGGCTGAAGAGGTGGAAGGTTCGGGAGGCATATCAACAGAAATGGAGGTAGGCTTAGCAGGGACCTCTACCTCAATTGGCTCTTCAGACTGGCCAGTTGGGGCAGAAGTAGGGGCTTTGTAGTTCTTGTCCTTGGGGTTGTCATTCCCCTTCAAGCTATACCAGGAGAACGGGGCTGTCGCCTTGACCTTGACATCGTAGGTCTTCTTGTCCACCTCCAAGTCCCGAAAGTACATAGTGAGGGTGCTAGGGAAGGGGTACTTCCGGTCATGCTCTGCTCCCACTAACGAGATAATGCGGGACATCATATTTCCCACATTTATGGGGTATCCTGCCATAATCGAAGCAACCAAAACAGCCCGATGGAGAGGAAGGGTCTGGTCATGTGTAGTAGGATCCAACCGGCTGCAAACAAATGTCTCCCAACCCCTCGCCTCAAAGTTCAAGGTCCTCCGCAATATTTTGACCCCAGCAGTCAACCAATCAGGAACGGTACCTGGGATTGCCAGGTACTAAGCTAACCATAGACGGACCTCCTCGCCCATCTCCAACTTCGCCATGTACAAAGCTTCATCCTCCTCATTGAAACCCAAGTATTCGTTGAGGTATTTCCCATCAAACAACACTGTCTTGTTGCCAACCTTGGTCACTTTGGAGCCCTTTTTGATGTGGGCTACATTGCAATAGAACTCTTTGACCATGTGTTCGTTGGCGTCCTCACAGTCATCTAAAAAGTACTCCCAACCCACTCTAGTTCTGAATTGTCTCTGCACGTCAGGGTTGTGGGGTAATAGATCTCTGTCAATGAAACTCCGCTCCGGTATCAACTTCATCACCGGCCACCACTCCCTAAATTTGTGGTACGCTACCTCACTCACGAACCTATCTCGCCAAACCTCCGGCTATCTAGTTCGGGCAATGCCTCCCACCCTCAGCTATCTCCTCATCCCCTTGTACCTCCTCCTTACCTCCGTCTGCACTCTCCCCGGATAATGAAGCTGTGGGGGAGGTGAAGAATTCACCACTGCCTGCTGCTGAGCCCTCAGACAGGAACATGCTCTGGTGCTTGGGCAGTGGGTGATGGTGGAGGGGTATCTCTTAGCCTGAATCTCTCCGGCCAGTCTTCAACATATTCTGGCATGGTGTCTGAAGAAATTTCCCTTGATGGCTGGTACTCACTCCCCGAGGAATGGGAAGCAGCTCTGTCTGCAACTTTTATTAGCTTCCTGGTCTTTTTTATGTTTCCCGAGCTTGGGGAGTGAGTTTGATCATTTTCTTTCCTTTGCCCCCCCGGGAGGATTCACCTCTCCCAGGTTGTTTTGATCCTTTTCCTTCTCGTTGTTTAACCATTGTATGCAAACATCATTCAATGTATTTGTTAGTATCAATCAAAGCAGTTCAAGTTATTGCAGCAGAACATATTGCAGACAGAGTCACAGTGTTGCAGATAGTTGCAGAAATTGCCCAGTGCGAACTGCACAAAATGAGTGTGCGACCGCACAGGGAGCACCGCGGACCGCGCAGAAACGACCGCGGTCCGCACAAGTGGGGGGGGGGGGGGGTTCCAAAACATAGCCTCTGAATCTCATCAGTGCGGACCGCACAAAAGCAACTGCGGCCGCAGTGGGGCACCACAGACCGCACTGAATTGACCGCGGTCCGCACAGGGTGCCCAGATTTGGCACTAAACTAGGGTTTCCAAATTTTGCTTTTAAGTCCAAATTTTTACCTAATTAGGGTCCCTAAATGTTTTCCCAATCCATTATACTCACTAAGTCCACATGAATCATCATTTAAACTAACTTAACCTAAAAATCGAACTAATTATGGGAAGAAGATGAACTATAATCTAAGAAAAATGAAAATAAAATGAAATTATACAATTAAACAAAGAAGAATTGAGTGAAATGTTACCAGATATAGAGATGAAGTGCAACTAATCAATGTCATGCAAAAATTACGATCAAGGTGCAAGGGATGAACAGTAAATAATAGCTCTGAGGTGCGATTTTGCGAAAAGGGTAAAAGGGGGTCCTTGGGGTCTATTTATAGAGAAACCCCTAGGGCCCATGCTCACCTACCAGTGCGGACCGCACAAAATGGACCGCGGTCCGCACTGGCTGTTATGATCAAGCTTAGCTCAGTAACCCACCGCGGTCCGCACAAAATGGACCGCGACCGCGGTGGTCCATCGCGGACCGCACCAAATCAACCGCGGTCGCGGTGGTAAACTTCAGAGAGCAATTTTTGTCACCCTTTACCAGTGCGGACCGCACAAAATGGTCGTGCGGCCGCACTGGAAACTTCAGAGACCTATGCAATTTTTCAACATGTCTTGCACTGCATCAACACAATCCTGTAACATCTCACAACGAGTTAGCTCAAAAATCAATCCTACACTATAAAGAAAATCAAAGGAAACAAAAAGAAAAACACATGGGTTGCCTCCCAAGAAGCGCCTGATTTAACATCGCGGCACGACGCATGTTACCATCCAATCATTTGAAATGAACAACAGCCACCACATGGCTATCATCAAAATTCCCAAGATAATGCTTGACACGGTGCCTATTGACTCTAAAGACTTCACCATTTTTGTTTTCCAAATCAAGAGCACCAAAAGGGGTCACCAACATAACTTCAAACGGTCCACTCCATTTTGATTTAAGCTTTCCCGGAAACAGACGTAACCGGGAATTGAACAAGAGAACCAAATCACCAACTTTGAACTCCT
>NW_017694457.1:0-4031 GCF_001879085.1 Nicotiana attenuata
AGACAACGCTTAGTCTCGGAAGGCAGAAAGATAGCCTTATGCAGATGATGCAGATGGAGACAACGCTTAGCTCGGAAGGCAGAAAGGTAGCCTTATGCAATGCAGGAGATGCAGATGGAGACAACGCTTAGTCTCGGAAGGTAGAAAGGTAGCCTTATGCAATGCAGGAAATGCAGATGGAGACAACGCTTAGTCTCGGAAGGCAGAAAGGTAGCCTTATGTAATGCAGGAAATGCAGATGGAGACAACGCTTAGTCTCGGAAGTCAGAAAAGTAGCCTTATGCAATGCAAGAATTAAAAGGGCAAATAGTAATGAAATCTCTTAGCTGGTAGATGATAGCTGATAGCTGATTGCATCATTGTGGCTGCTGGGGATGTTGTGTATGGATAGCAATTGTAAATAGGTGATGATTCTGAGAAGTTGCATTCTTGAGAAAGTATAAGTGCGTAAATATATCTAATGACATTGCGAATTGAGTGCCTGCATTCAAAGAAAAATCGTGAGTTTTGTAAAAGGGGAAGGTTAGTTCGTCTTCCCGTGGCCTTTGCTCGTCGTGCTTGACGTTGGGGTAGCGTCGCTAAACAGCATCTGTCATAGTTATGCATGATTTAACAAATATGACGTAAGTAGAAAATGGTTTTGTTTAAATGAACCAACGACTGTGACGTGGTTCAAAGCTTTGCAACCTTTCTTGTTCCGGAATTTTGAGGGTCCTCCTCAAAATTCTGCCCCAGTTTACTGGGCTGGCACTTCTGACGCTTGCGCCGAACGGATGAAAAATCAACTTCGGAATTTTGAGGGTCCTCCTCAAAATTCTGCCCCAGTTCCAATAATAGGGGGACATGAAATTTTTTATTAAATTGTGACCGAACCCATAGGGCTGCCTACGTATCCCCTCTTAAACGGGAATCAGGTCAGGTGTAGTTCAAAATACATCATAAAGGAAATCGTAAGTGGTTATACATAGTATCGTTTCACTGCGTCTGAATGGATTGGCTTCGGCCAGACTTCTCCGTCCATTTCTGCAAGGATAAGGGCTCCTCCAGTTAGAACCCGGTGAACCATGTACGGACCTTGCCAGTTGGGAGAGAATTTCCCCCTGGCTTCATCTTGATGCGGGAATATCTTCTTCAACACCAGCTGCCCCTGTGTAAACTTCCTTGGCTTGACTCTTTTGTTGAAGGCTCTGGACATTCTGTTCTGATACAACTGACCGTGGCAAACTGCATTCATCCTTTTCCCATCTATAAGGGCTAACTTCTCGTAGCGACCTTTTACCCATTCTGCGTCGTCCAACTCTGCTTCTTGTATGATCCTTAAGGAGGGAATCTCTACCTCGGCGGGGATGACCGCCTCTGTACCATAGACCAGCATGTAGGGAGTTGCTCCGGTCGATGTGCGGACTGTGGTGCAGTATCCTAGTAAAGCGAATGATAACTTCTCATGCCATTGTTTGTGACTTTCGACCATCTTCCTTAGTATCTTCTTGATATTCTTGTTGGCTGCCTCCACGGCTCCATTCATCTAAGGCCTGTAGGCTGTAGAGTTCTTATGTTTGATCTTGAATGCCTCACACATTGCTTTCATCAAGTTGCTGTTGTGATTGGAACCATTATCAGTGATGATTGATTCCGGAATTCCGAATCGGCAAACAATACGGTCACGGACGAAATCTGCCACAACTTTCTTAATCACTGCTTTGTATGACGCTGCCTCAACCCATTTAGTAAAATAATCGATTTCCACCAGGATAAATCTATGCCCATTTGATGCGGCAGGCTCGATAGGTCCAATGACATCCATCCCCCATGCGGCAAATGGCCACGGTGAGCTTGTTACAGTAAGCTTGTTTGGAGGCACCTTTATCATGTCTGCATGTATCTGACAGCGATGGTACTTACGAACGTACTGGATACAGTCTGTTTCCATAGTCATCCAAAAATACCCTACTCGGAGTATTTCTTTGCAAAGACAAAACCATTCATGTGCGGCCCGCAGGTCCATGCGTGCACTTCGTCCAATAGTCTGGATGCTTCTATTGCTTCGACACACCTTCGCAAACCCAAATCAGGAGTTCTCCTGTACAGGATTCCTCCGCTGTGAAAGAAGTTGTCGGATAATCTCCGGAGCGTGCACTTTTGAGTGGCGTTGGCAAGTTCTGGATTTCCTCTGTTGTCAAGTACTCCTTGATATCGTGGAACCATGGTTTTCCATCTGCTTCTTCCTCAACGTGAGCACAATAAGCTGGCTGATCATAAATCTTTACTGGGATGGGATCAATGAAATTTGTGTCTGGATTCTAGATCATGGATGATAATGTGGCTAATGCGTCAGCGAACTCGTTCTGGACCCTGGGGACGTGCTGAAACTCTGTCTTTGTGAATCTTTTCCTCAACTCCTGTATGTGATGCAGGTAGGGAAGTATCTTAGAGTTTTTGGTGGCCCATTCTTCTCGAACTTGATGTATGAGCAGGTCTGAGTCCCCGATCACTAGTAACTCTTGAATGTTCATGTCAATGGCCATCTTGAGCCCCAGGATGCAGGCTTCGTATTCGGCCATATTATTTGTGCAAGGGAACCTGAGCTTGGCGGATACCGGGTAGTGCTGGCCGGTTTCTGATACTAGGACTGCCCCTATGCCAACTCCTTTGAAATTTGCGGCTCCATCGAAAAACAACCTCCAACCATCGTAGGATTCTGCAATATCTTCTCCTACAAAGGATACTTCTTCGTCAGGGAAATACGTTTTCAGTGGTTCGTATTCTCCTTCAATGGGATTCTCGGCAAGGTGATCTGCTATGGCTTGACCCTTGACTGCTTTCTGATTCACGTAAACAATGTCAAACTCACTCAACAAGATTTGCCACTTAGCGAGCTTGCCAGTGGGCATGGGCTTCTGGAAAATATACTTCAGCGGGTCCATCCTGGATATGAGATAAGTTGTGTGAGCACAGAAATAATGCCTCAATTTCTGAGCTACCCAAGTTAGAGCACAACAGGTGCGCTCTAATGGAGAATACCGGGCCTCGTATGGGGTGAACTTCTTGCTGAGATAGTAGATGGCTTGCTCCTTTCTCCCCGTTTCATCATGTTGTCCCAGAACACAACCGAATGCTCCATCCAATATCGCAAGGTAAAGCAATAGAGGTCTTCCTGGCTCGGGTGGAACCAAGACCGGCGGCTTTCACAAGTCTTGATTCTGTCAAAGGCTTTCTGAAAATCGTCGGTCCATCTAGTAGCAGTGTCTTTCTTTAGCATTTTAAAGATGGGTTCACAAATGACTGTGGACTGAGCTATGAACCAGCTGATATAGTTGAGTCTCCCCAGGAAACTCATCACGTCTTTCTTGTTCTTTGGTGGTGGCAATTCTTGAGTGGCTTTGACCTTTGACGGGTCCAATTCTATCCCTCAACGGCTCACGATGAAACCCAATAGTTTTCCGGCAGGAACCCCGAACGTACATTTGGCGGGATTCAGTTTCAGATTATACCTTCTCAGCCTGTTGAAGAACTTTCTCAAATCTTCCATATGATTAGTGGCTTTCTTTGATTTGATGATTACGTCGTCCACATATACCTCGATCTCCTTGTGTATCATGTCGTGAAAGATAGTAGTCATGGCTCTCATATAGGTGGCGCCAGCATTCTTCAACCCAAATGGCATCATTTTGTAACACTACATTCCCCACGGCGTGATGAAAGCCTTTTCTCTGCATCTTCCTCGTCCATCCATATCTAATGGTATCCGGCGAAACAATCAACAAAAGACTGCAACTCATGCTTGGCGCAGTTGTCGATGAGAATGTGTATGTTTGGCAAAGGGAAGTCATCTTTGGGACTGGCCCGGTTAAGATCCCTGTAGTCGACACAGATTCTAACCTTCACGTCCTTCTTTGGTACCGGCACGATATTGGCTGACCATGTTGGATACTCTACTACCTTGAGAACCTTAGCTTTGACTTGCTTAGTAACCTCTTCTTTGATTTTCAACTCATGTCGTCTTGAATTTCCTGAGCTTCTGCTTTTACCGG
>NW_017694458.1:0-4031 GCF_001879085.1 Nicotiana attenuata
ACGTCGGATCCGACAAGTCGCGGCGACCGCAGAAGCGGTTCTAGACCGCATAAGCGGTCCGGTGGAATTTAAGTGAGATCGCATAAGCGATCGTTTCGTTGCATACACGGTGACCGCAGGTGCGGCATATTAACCGCAGTAGCGGAAAAACGGTCTGGGTTTAAGTGAACAGTGGTTCACGAATTTGAAAGAGAAGAAAATATTTTGGACTTCGGCTTAGGCGGTTTCTTGGGCGATTTTGAAGAGAATTCGAAGCGGCTTCATCAGGTATGAACTATTGGACTCGGATTATGTTTATATAGTGTAAAATCATGGATTGAACACTGAAATTTAAGGGATTAAATGCTAAAAATGGAGGTTAGGGCTTGAAACTTAAGAGAGCTTAAATTGATGATTTGAGGGGTCAAATGGACTCCGATTCTTGTGAGTTTGATATGTATAGACTCATGGCGAGATAAGGATCGTTTTGATGTAAATTTCGTAATTTTTCGAGAAGTGGGCCCGGGGCTCGGGTTTTGCCAACTTAGTGAATTTTGGTGCTTTTCGAGTCTTTTCGATTGGGTTATGTTTCTTTAGCCTATTGTAATGTATTCGTTGTGGTTTTAATCAGATTCGGCATGCGAAGAGGTTGATTCGAAAGGCAAAGGCATAGCGAGCTAGACTTGTGGCCGGCTTGAGGTGAGTAATAGATGTAGATGATGACGTGAGGGTTTGAAACCCCGGTATATCACATTGTGACGCTATATTGAGGCGAGACACGTACTCTATGACGAGTGCGGGGTCGATTGTGACTGGGGATTTTGACCTAGTCCGTTTAGATTGATGTTCGTACTGTGTTCTTGACTAGAAATTGTTTGGTAATCATCCTATTTGGATTTTATAAATATGTTTGGGGCTTTGTGCCTATCATTTGTATCCTTCAGGGATCCTTATCACTGCTTCCATGATGTTTAGCATATTTCATGATATCAGTCCTGAATTAGACACTGCCTCGAAATGTTTAATAAATAAATAAAGGTTTAAATACTTAGCTCTATAATTCCTAATAATTGAGACCAAAATGAATAATCTGACTGTGCCCGAGTGGCTTGCATGCATATATATATATATCTGGACTGAGTGTGGATCAGGCTGCACGCCGCAGAGAATGTTACGATGATATTGCGCTTGGCTTGTAGGAGCCCCTCCGGAGTCTGAACCCCCACAGTGAGCGCGGGTACCCAAATGGATCGGGCTGCGCGCCGCAGCGGTCATGTGCATTGCATTGCATTGATGCATTTTATATCTGCTGGTCTTAATTGTCTTTGTTTGCGGTTGTTTCATCGTTTTATGTGCTGAATCGCTGATTATAGCTTTATATTGTAATATTTCGGAATTTCTTACTTTCAGCCATTATATATGTTTATTACTCACTGAGTTGGAAGTACTCACTTTACTCCCTGCACCATGTGTGCAGATTCAGGTGCTCCGGAGACTTAGTGGAGCTGTTTGCTATTTTTCGTGAAGTTATTTTCAGGAGTTGTTGAGGTAGCTGCCTGACGTCCGCAGGACCCGACTCCTCCCCTTTATTTCATTTATTTTTTCCATATCCTAGACTTCTTTATTACTATGGATATATTACTCTGTTACATCTAGAGGCTCTAGACTCGTGACTCCAGATCTATTGGGGAATGTTGGGATATTCGTTATTATTTTTCATACTATTTTATTTAGTTTTTGATTGGAACCTTGATATTTGCTATTTTAATCGTATTATTTGTTAACGGATTGCGTATTTGGGTTGAGAGTATTTAAATTGGTCGGGCTTGCCTAGCATTAGTGTTGGGCGCCATCACGACCGGGATTGGGGTCGTGACAAGTTGGTATCAGAGCCTAGGTTACTAGGCCTCGCGAGTCATGAGCCGATTTAGTAGAGTCTCGCGGATCGGTACGGAGACGTCTGTATTTATCCTCGAGAGGCTGCAGAACCTTTAGGAAAACTTCCCATTCTTGGAATTCTTATCGTGCGTACTTGATTCAGCTTGAGATATAACTCTTGAAATTCCTTCCACACGTCTGTATGCGCACGTGAGCGCTCAGTTTTATATGTGCCTTGATGGTTTGTGATTCCCCGATCGAGGGGCGAGATGTAATCTTCGTGAGTATGTTGGGCCAGTCTGGAGGACTTGAGGCCGGATCCTTGCCTATGGCTTGAGCACCGAGGTGCTGATTGTGTGAGCAAGTGTTTTGAACTTATATGTTCAGTATTGCCCCTATTAGCCGGAATGGCGGTTTTGTATTCATGTGATGAGTATGTTAGTACTGCGAGATGTAATTATATGACTTGGTAGTGACGAAGAAGTCTGCAGGATAATAGATGAACTATTAAGTGATTCGACTCCTATTTTGGATTGATGTGTAGCCCGAATTATGGGCGCGTGAAGAACATTGTCGTACCTCCTAGTTGGGAATTGAAGTGCATTGCATGCGGCGGTATGAGTTCGGACTCAGGAATACTAATGACTGAGTAACGTATATGATGGTGAAAGGTATGCTGAAGTACTAAATTGAGGCGAAGCAGGGGCCATCTCCTGCGGAGTGTTCTTGAGTGGTATGGTCCTTACGTGTATGTTAGAAGATCTCATGTGTAATTGAAGGGTATGTGCTGAAATTTAAAAATTCGGGTCGCTTAAGAGAGTGGACTCAGTTGATGTTGGGATAAATGCGAGGGTTGTAGAGGATTTCAGTACTAGATGATCTGTGTTTTCACAAACTTGTAGATGATTTGAGTTTAATCTCACTATGACATTGTGGAATCATTAGAGTAAAAGTGTTATGAGTTGTTAAGTGTGTCTTGATATATGGCTTCGAGCCAAGTTGGGGAGGTTGCTGTTGATTAGCTGATTGCACGGTTATGTGCTATGTTGGTTACGTCTCGAGGTATGCTGGCGAATCGGTTCTAGTCGCAGAAATTGAGCCGAGGATGGGCGAGTGAAGCAAGATTTCGACAAAGGTTATATTATGTTCCATAGGGTATGAGAATTTCGGAATGTCTAGAGTTGTTATTGGTAAAGAATGCTCGGTGCATAGAGCAGGAAGTTGCTTGGTTGTATTGGGATGAGGGTCTCATTTTACGGTATCGGAGTGTCAATAAAGCACGAGTGGTTCTGTTCGTTAAATCAGGTAATTTGCAGATGAATAAGAGAGAATGACTCTCGAGAAAGGTTTTAATGTGTTCAAGGATCTACATGTAGCACTCAGGTGTTTTAAGGTGGTGTATGTGACTAAAGACAGTGTTTTCAATAGAAAATGTCAAGACCTGTGGTATTTTTTATGTTGATCATGGGATCCTATGTGTCGATACCTGGAAAGTAAAGGAAGCGAATTTAGATTCGCAGAAAGTTCTCAGAATGAAGTATTTTGGAATATGGTATTTCTGGGAAACAATTGAGAGAGTATTCAGTGGCCTATGGTTCTTAGACAGTGTGGTCTTATGTTCGAGTCTCGTGTGGTAAGCTTGGATTGAGGCATTGTGATGCTACAACGAGGGAGAAATATCAAGTGGATGATAAATCAAAAAGGGAAATTAGACAGATGGAATAGCTTGATAGTAGACCGAATCGGTATGGTAAGGATGTGATTAATTCTTCGTATGTGTTCGAGGTAATGGGCTTTTACAGGTATTGTGCAACAAGGCTCTTGAGTTCTGACAGCTTGCTTAGCTTGGTTCGGGTAGAAGGATTCAGTCCTGGAAGTTTAGCTTGTGCAATGGAATTGGGGGAGAGTTCTTGATAAGTTTTACCGTGGTTTAGAGACGTATAAATTGCCTATGGGCATGCGAAGCATGGAATGTGTAATGATTTCTCTTCTTGATGGGATTGATGGAGAGTTCTTGACTAGTGGAGTACGTAGATGTTTGTGGTTAGGAAGGGAGATGGAGTTCTCATGTTATACTAGTGTGGTATGGTATATGCGATATGTGGTGGAGGATTGGGATTTGTGTGTGTAGGTTACAGTTCTGTTCATAATGGAAAGTCATTAAATTCTTAAGC
>NW_017694459.1:0-4031 GCF_001879085.1 Nicotiana attenuata
GACATGCCTCTATTCTCCAGGCGGGCTCCTGATTGTTGACGCTTGACAAGTGTTCCCTTGTTCTCCAGGCGGGCGCCTGATTCTGTTCTCCAGGCGGGCTCCTGATTGCTAAAACTTGAAATAAATGCCTCTGTTCTCCAGGCGGGCTCCTGATTGCTAAAACTTGAAACGTATTCCCTTGTTCGTAGGTGGGCGCCTGATTGCTAAAATTGAAAAGTATTCCCTTGTTCTCCAGGTGGGCGCCTGATTGCTGAAATTGAAAAGTATTCCCTTGTTCTTCAGGTGGGCGCCTGATTGCTAAAATTGAAAAGTATTCCCTTGTTCTCCAGGTGGGCGCCTGATTACTGAACTTGAAATGTATTCCCTTGTTCTCCAGGTGGGCGCCTGATTGCTAAAATTGGAAAAGTATTCCCTTGTTTTTCAGGTGGGCGCCTGATTGCTTAAATTGAAATGTATTCCCTTGTTCTCCAGGTGGGCGCCTGATTGCTGAAACTTGAGATGTATAGTATTCCCTTGTTCTTCAGGTGGGCGCCTGATCGCTAAAATTGAAAAGTATTCCCTTGTTCTTCAGGTGGGCTCCTGACTGCTGAGATTGAAAAGTATTCCCTTGTTCTTCAGGTGGGCGCCTGATTGCTGAAATTGAGAAGTATTCCCTTGTTCTCCAGGTGGGCGCCTGATTTCAACAAAATAAATGACAAACAAAATTTCTGCCCCTGTTTCAATCAAAGAAAACTTTGTTAATGTAAAATGGTGATTAGCTGCTGGCATTCTTGTTGGCCATGCTCCCGCTTCCGACTTTACCCTGACTTGCTTCCTGGATTTGCTTTGGCTTGCCACGATTTCCCAGTTAACTTTCAACCCTCTGATCTCGATGACCCACATGTTTTACTTCATCTTGCTGTTTGGTGTTCCTATTCCCTTCTTGTGAACCTTGCCTCTTCCTTGCAAACAACTGAATTTTATTGGTCCTTCATGTTTTACTCTCTTTTGACATGTCTCCACCTTGTTGTGCCACCCAACTGGGAAGCTGGTAGTTAGCTTTGACATCCTTCTTTTGTTTTTGAATAGAACTGACACTGAAACATCTTATAGACAAATTTCAAGAAAATGAAATGCAATGACCTCGAAGGTTTTGAGGATAGAAAAACTCTGAAAATGAATGAGCGGTAATGAAGAGAAAAGGACAGGACTTATCTGAGCGGAAAGGCTGATTCTATTGATCGTGTCATGCATTTTGGATCCCAGCCTAGTCTGTCCAAACAATAAATTGTCAATTACCACCCTTGCTGTCTCATACTTCCACGCCCGACTCTTAACGAAACCCAAACCTTGCCTCTTTCACCATATTTCAAACATCTTTCAACCACAGACTTCCTCATTTGCACATCTGAAAACTCACTTTCGCCTTACGGTGCCCATGAGGGTTTTCACCAATAAGACTCTCTCATTTTTAATATCTCTCAAACTCACTTCGCCTTACGGTGCCCGTGAGGGTTTTCACCAATAAGACTCTCTCATTTCATCATTTTCCTTCTGGCACCAGAGTGTTGTCCCCAACAAGAATAACTTTACCTGCTTGTATTGACATTTATTAAGATTGATCAGAAGGTCTTTCTTTGGACCGTAATGTGGCTTTTGGATGGGTTTTAGAAAGAAAGGTATAAAAGCTCAAAATAATTCAGACGTGCGTTCAATATTACAACTTTCGGAATCATATCTTTTGTAACCACCATAACTTCTGCCCCAGTTTCCTTCCTGGGGATTATATGGATTTTTCTTTTGTTATGACTGAACCTCAGTGAGGCTGCCTACGTACCCTTTCGGGATCAAGTCAAACGTAGTTCAGACATAAAACTATGTTCGTTGTTACGATTTTTCCTTTTCTTCCACTTTTGTTTTCTTTCCTTTCTCTTCTTTTCTTTGTCTTTGCTTTTCTTTCTTATTTTTCTATTTTACTCACTGTTTTTTTTTTCGCTTCTTTTTTTCTTTTATTTTTTCTTTCTTCTTTTTTTTTTCTTTCTTCTCTTTTTTTCTTTTTCCACTGTTTTTCTCTTGTTTCTCCATCTTCCTTCCCTGCTCGGGCTTACGAGCTTGATTATTGATTCCGAAAGAGGGGTATGCAAGAAAGTAATTAAGGCTCAAAGGGGTAACAAGGGATAAAGTGTTTAGATAGCAGAACAAAATGCCTTCGTCATTTCAATATCAAAATATGCCAAATACAGTCAGGTACACAAAGATAAAGAAATCATACATAATATCTCTTGACTGCATCAGAATTGATAGCCATTTCTACACATTTCCCTTCTACGTCCGTTAGATATAAAGCGCCATTGGACAACACTCTGGTTACAACAAATGGCCCTTGCCAGTTTGGGGTGAACTTTCCTTTTGCCTCAGCCCAATGAGGTAGGATACGTCTCAGCACCAACTGCCCTACTTCGAACCTCCGCGGGCGCACCTTCTTGTTATATGCTCTTGCCATTCTCTGTTGGTATAGCCGACCGTGACACACTGCTGCCAATCTTTTCTCATCAATCAAACTTAGTTGTTCCAGGCGGGCTTTAACCCATTCATCATCATCAATCTCTGCCTCAGCGATGATCCGGAGGGACGGGATTTCAACTTCTGCGGGTATTACTGCTTCGGTTCCATATACCAATGAATAGGGAGTCGCTCCTACTGAAGTACGGACAGTAGTGCAATACCCTAACAAGGCAAAAGGTAGTTTTTCATGCCATTGTCTTGACCCTTCGACCATTTTCCGAAGTATTTTCTTGATATTCTTGTTAGCTGCTTCGACTGCCCCATTTGCTTTAGGGCGATATGGGGTAGAATTGCGGTGCATGATTTTAAACTGCTGACATGTCTCGGCAATCAAATGACTATTGAGATTGGCACCATTATCTGTGATGATTACCTTCGGGATCCCAAACCGGCATATGATATTTGAATGTACGAAATCGACAATTGCCTTCTTAGTCACAGATTTGAAGGTTTTTGCCTCCACCCATTTAGTGAAATAATCAATAGCTACCAAAATGAATCTATGCCCATTTGATGCTGCTGGCTCAATCGGTCCAATAACATCCATTCCCCAGGCAACGAACGGCCATGGTGCTGACATTGTATGCAATTCAGACGGTGGAGAATGAATCAAATCTCCGTGTATCTGACATTGATGACATTTGCGCACGAAACTGATGCAATACCGTTCCATAGTAAGCCAATAATACCCTGCTCGGAGGATCTTCTTTGCCAATATATATCCACTCATATGAGGTCCCAAACTCCCGCATGTACCTCAGCCATGATAACTGTAGCCTGTCTGGCATCTATGCATCTCAATAACCCAAGATCTGGCGTTCTTTTGTACAACACTCCTCCACTGAAGAAAAATCCGCTTGCCAAGCGTCGAATTGCTCTCTTTTGATCCCCTGTAGCTTGTGTCGGGTATACTCCCATCCGGAGATATTCTTTTATGTCATGGAACCAAGGCTCACCATCAAACTCTTCCTCCACCACATTACAATAGGCGTGCTGGTCTCGAACCTGAATATGTAACGGATCCACGTAAGCCTTGTCCGGATGATGCAACATTGACGCCAAAGTGGCCAAAGCGTCTGCGACCTCATTGTGCATCCTTGGAATGTGTTTGAAATCTATTGACTGAAACCGTTGACAAAGTTCATGCAAGCACTGCCGGTATGGTATGAGCTTCAAGTCCCGTGTTTCCCACTCTCCCTGAATCTGGTGTACAAGAAGGTCCGAGTCACCCATGACCAAGATTTCCTGGACACCCATGTCTATGGCCAACCTCAATCCCAGGATACAGGCTTCGTACTCAGCCATGTTGTTGGTGCAATAGAAACGAAGTTGAGCAGTGACAGGGTGGTGTTGCCCTGTCTCAGAAATCAGTACTGCTCCTATTCCGACACCCTTGGCATTGGCAGCTCCATCAAAGAAAAGTTTCCATCCAGGCTTCTCGACCTGTCCTAATTCTTCAACCTGCATTATCTCCTCGTCCGGGGAGT
>NW_017694460.1:0-4031 GCF_001879085.1 Nicotiana attenuata
ATTATAACAAGAGTCCCGACAAGGGATCAAAGGTCTACACTATCCTGGCAAGGGAAAAAGAAACAGCTATAACCAAACTTGTTACAACACTTATCTACCTCATCCATACCCAAACTTGTTACAACACCTAACTACCTCAGCTATACCCAAACTTGTTACAACACATAACTACCTCATATATACCCAAACTTTTTACAACACCTAACTACCTCGGCTATACCCAAACTTGTTACAACACCTAACTACCTCGGCTATACCCAAACATGTCCCAACATCTAACTACCTCTACTATAATCATAATCCTCACCTAACACAAAGAATCATCAACCTACGTATCGGTAATATCAATGAAGAACACAATATAAGGGAACCACAACTCAACAATAGCCCGGCAAGGGGGCAACATAATGATCTCTTCTCTTTCTCGCTTTTACTTCACAATTCATTTCATCACTCGGGCCACTGCTCTAGAGGTTCAATTATTATTTATGCTTTCACCATTCGTTATACAATTGGAGCCAACACTCCTCAACGTTCACAGGTCACAATTCTTTTCACAACTTTACCCAATAAACAGAAATATTCACAAAGGCATGAATAATACAACAAAATCATGGAAATCACAATACAAGACTCACGGTCATTCTCGACACCGACGTATAGATACTCGTCACCATGCCTATACATCGTACTCAACAAGAAACAAATAGCAAATAGGACGCAAGTCCTAATCCCTCAAGCTAAGGTTAGACCAAACACTTACTTTGATGCCTTGAACACAACTCAAGCCTCAACTATAGCTTTACCCCTTGATTCCACCGCCAATTCGCTCGTATCTAATCACAAATTACTTAATTACATTAATAAACACTAAATGAATCAACCCCGATGCATGAAAATGAGTTTTCCAAAGATTTACCCAAAAAGTCAAAAATTGCCCCAGGGCACACATGGTCAAAACCCGAGTTTCGAACCAAAACCGGATTACCCAATCCCCCACGAACTCAAATATATAATTTGTTTTGAAATCGGACCTCAAATTGAGGTCCAAATCCCCAATTTTTGAAAAATCTAGGTTTTACCCAAAACACCCAATTTCCCCCATGAAAATCTTTGATTTTAGGTTGAAATCATGTTAAAAGATGTTAATGATTGAAAGAAATGAGTAAAAACTAACTTACAATTGATTTGGAAGAAGACTTGTTCTTGGAAAATCGCCCAAAGGAGTTGCGTTTTGAAAAAGATGTGAAAAATGACTTAAAATCGGCTAAGTATAGAAAAATGCAGGTCTCAGATATGGGAAATGTGAACAGGGGTTCGCAATTGCGAACCCCGACCTCTCAGATGTGGGAAATGCGAAACACAGTTCGCATTTGCGAACCCTTCAGAAATTCCCAGTTTTCGCATTTACCAATGAGTGGTCGCATTTGCGACATCGCTTTTGCGATTGCTGCATCGCATTTGCGACCTCAGGCGAAAAAAGGGATCTTCGCATTTGCGATCCCGGACGTCGCATTTGCGACAGGCTGCAAAACTTCCCTTCTCGCATTTGCGCTGCCTGGCTCGCATTTGCGAGCTCGCTTTTGCGAGACCTGCTTTGCAAATGCGAACACTGCAGAACAGGCATACCAGATTATTTTCAAGTTTAAAAAATGCACCCGTGGCCTATCCAAAACTAACCCGAGCCCTCGGGGCTCCAAACGAAATATACACACAACCTCAGAAACATCCTACGGACTTATTCATACGATCAAATCGCCAAAATAACATCATAAACAACGAATTAAGCCTCAAAATCCAAGATTTCTTTCAAACTTCATAAAACATCAAATATTCCAATTTAGGTCCGAATCACGTCAAGCGACGTCCGTTTTCAACCAAATTTCACAGGAATGACTTAATCCATATATAAGACCTGTACCGGGCGCCGGAACCAAAATACGAGCCCGATACCAACACGTTTAATTCAATTTCATTTAAAATTTCCTTAAACAATTTTACAAAAAAAATTCATTTCTCGGGCTTGGTACCTCGGAATTCGATTCCGGGCATACGCCCAAGTCCCATAGTTTCCTACGGACCCTCCGGGACAGTTAAATCATGGATCCAGGTCCGTTTACCCAAAGCATTGACCAAGGTCAAATTTATTAATTTAAACATTAAAACTTAGCATTTTTCACAGAAATCTCATATTAAAGCTTTCCGGCTACGCGCCCGGACTGCGCACGCAAATCGAGATGACTCTAAATGAGGTTTTCAAGGCCTCAGAGACACAGAATTCAATTAAAAACAGGTGATGACCCTTTTGGATCGTCACAATAATGATTGTTAATTGTTCCATGAACTTCCTTCGTGATTAAATTCTGGATTTAAGGTAAGTATTTTACTTTATTTTTCTCTTTTATATTCTTGAAATTCTATGATTTTTTTTGATAAAACTAACATTTTATTTCATAAAAAAAACTGTCTTTACATATCCAGATTAATGTTGACCATTAATCTCCTAACTATTTACAAGCTTAACACTGTGACTACACTACTTCAATCAACTTTGAACTATACTAAGGAAAATTGTTTAAACTCTCCAATTCTTTTTGCCGTTTGGTCTTTTTCCTCCCTTGTATGTGCATATGTATAGCAATTTCCTTGCATATGTCATCCATGTTATAGCTGCCTTTGTTGAATCTAATCGAGTTCCTTTCGCGCCAAATACAGAATACAACCATCGCGAAGACTGTTGTAGTCATTTCTGCTTTACAATTTTTCCTGTTTGCCAAACTGCTCATCCAGTTCAGCTCATTCTGCCAGCTTCCTATCTGCCTTGTAATGCCTAGCCATTTCAATACTCTGTCCCATATTTTGTTAGTTTTTGGACACCCAAAGTATAAATGATCAAAAGTTTCCATATTGTTTGCACAGAACACACATTCTAATGGAACTTGAATTCCAAACTTCATGAGTCTATCCACAGTTGCTATCCTTTGATGAATAGCCAACCATAGATGAAATTTGAATCTAGGATGAATATGTGTATGTAGATGAATGCTTTTCCAAATAACTTTTGGAAATTGAGGTTGCATCTGAACATAATTAAGCTTTATGTATTTGGAACTTGTCTTGCTTCACTAAGCTCTCCAGTGTAGAAATAATACTGCTATGACCCGGCCTCATCTGCTTCACATCTTCTCTTGCCTCAATGATCTTCCTGACCAGCCATGCTGCTGTTTTGGGTGTGTTCATTTCTGCAATATCTCTGTTCTTTATATAATAATTGTGTGCCCATTTGATCCACAGTGTAACTTTCTTCATTGCCAATGCCTAGAGATGTTTCAGCAATGCTGCTTTGTTCTATATTTTCATGTTTATAACATTCAAACCTCCAGTAGCTCTAGGTTGACATATCTTGTCCCATGCAATCAAAGCTTTCCTTGAGCAGTCAGTTGAACCGGTTCACAGAAAGGTCCTACATATGGTCTCTATCATCTTCATGATCTTCTTTGGCAATAAAAAAATTTGATCCCAGTATGTTTGTATTCCAAACAGCACAGTTTTGATTAGCTGAATTCTTCCGGAATATGAGAGCATCCTAGCTGACCAGCATCTTACTCTTTCAGTAATCTTTTCCACCAGAGGTAGACATTGGTGGATGTACAGTTTCCTTGCAGACAATGGTACCCCCAGATACTTTAAGGTTATAGAACCCTTTGTATATCCAGTAAGCTCTATCAATTGCTCATTTATATGCTGTGCCACACCAGCAATATAGATGGAGCTCTTTTCTGCACTTGCCTGCAGTCCAGATGCAGCTGAAAATCTTTTAAAGGCTTCCTATAATTTAATAACTGAATTTATATCACCCCTGCAAAACATTAACAAATCGTCAGCAAAACATATATGTGTCACTCCCAGCTTTTTGCACTTTGGATGGAATTTGAACTCCTTTTGATAGGACAGTTGGTTCATCTCCCTTTGTAAGTATTCCATAGCAATCACAAAGAGATAAGGAGACATTGGATCTCCTTGTCTTATTC
>NW_017694461.1:0-4030 GCF_001879085.1 Nicotiana attenuata
TATTGGCTTACTATGGAGCGAGATTGCTTCAGTTTTGTTCGCAAGTGTCACCAATGCCAGATTCATGGTGATTTGATTCACTCGCCTCCTTCAGAGTTGCATCCCATGTCCTCTCCTTGGCCTTTTGTTGCTTGGGGAATGGATGTTATTGGTCCAATCGAGCCAAAGGCTTCAAATGGGCATAGATTCATTTTGGTTGCAATTGATTACTTCACCAAGTGGGTGGAGGCCGTCACTTTCAAAGCAGTCACCAAGAAAGCAGTGGTAGACTTTGTTCATTCCAACATCATCTGTCGCTTTGGTATCCCAAAGACCATTATCACTGACAATGTAGCCAATCTAAATAGTCATTTGATGAAGGAGGTATGCGAACAATTTAAAATCATGCATCGTCATTCTACCCCTTACCGGCCAAAAGCCAATGGAGCCGTTGAAGCGGCAAACAAGAACATCAAGAAGATTATTAGGAAAATGATCCAAGGTTCCAGGCAATGGCATGAAAAGCTGCCTTTTGCTCTTTTGGGATACCGCACGACTGTTCGCACATCTGTTGGTGCAACTCCGTATCTGCTTGTATATGGAACTGAAGCTGTAATACCCGCTGAAGTCGAAATTCCCTCTCTCCGAATTATTGTGGAATCAGAGATTGGAGACACTGAGTGGGTCAAGACCCGATTAGAACAACTTATGTTGATCGATGAAAAACGGCTAGCAGCAGTGTGTTTCGGCCAATTATATCAGCAAAGAATGGCACGCGCTTACAATAAGAAAGTGCGCCCAAGGCAGTTTGAGGTAGGCCAGCTAGTTTTGAAACGCATCCTTCCACACCAGGTTGAAGCTAAAGGAAAGTTCGCACCGAACTGGCAAGGACCCTACATCATCAAGAAAGTGCTACCAAAAGGGGCCTTGCACTTGGTAGATGAAGAAGGACGGGTACCAGACATGACCATTAATGCAGACGCAGTCAAAAGATATTATGTCTGATATATACCCACTGTAGAATTTTCACGCACCGATTTTCTCAGATCGAGATGACGAAAGCTATCATTTGCTCGCTATTCCGACTAGTTGTCACCCTTTTATTAACTCTTTTGAGATGTATTTGTCTTCTTCATTTCTGGAACCTGTGTACTTGTAAAAAAGAAAAATCTCTGAGTTATTGAACTACGTCCGACCTGATTCCGAAAGGATACGTAGGCAGCCTTACCCTGGGTTGGTCCCATCAGAACAAAAAATCCATATTCCCAATACTCCAAAACTGGGGCAGAAGTTTGTTTTATTTCATGGTTTTCCTGTAAAACGGTTCCCAAAGTTGTAATTCAATTCAAGGTTCATTTCGCCTTTTTACCTTTCAAGAACTTCTGATCGATGTTTTTTTTGAGAATGTTTGAAGTCCCCATGCCAAAGGCGTTGGTTAACCTCCCTCCTGCAATATCTTATTCAAAAAAAAAGAAGAAGAAGAAGAAAAAAAAAATGAGAGAGTCTTATTAGTGAAAACCCGTACGGGCACTATAAGGCGACAGTGAGCAGAGAAATGAGAGAGTCTTATTGGTGAAAACCCATATGGGCACCATAAGGCGACGGTTAGTAGAGAAATGAGAGAGGTTAGTTAGCGAAAACCTGCAAAAAGCGCTACTAGCCGAATGAGGGTCTTTGATTCTCCGGCATGAGCACAACCAAGACAAATTCAAGATGAACGTTTGCGGCGGATTTTGAGAATTAGACAGCTTAGACGGATCAGGCGTCCAGTCCAAAATGCATGTCATGATTCATTGAAGTCGGCACATACCTCCAGATAAGTCTCCCTATTCCTTTCCTCGAAAGGGACATCTTCTGTTTAAACACTGTTCTTTTTTACTTTCAATTATTATTCCGTTTTTACCATAATTTTTCTTTGAGTCCCTTTCGGCCTAATCCTGCATCAAAAGCAAAACAAAGAAATAGCTGCGAGACTAGCTACAATTCCCCGTAATATCGAGCACAATTTGGGGCATATATGGCATTGGCGAAGGCGCGAATCCATCTGAGATCTCATTTGATAAAGCAAACAAAGTGTTTTAAAAGAAACTAAAAAGTTGCATGAGCAGGACCTACTTCATGAGAAAGTTGATTAAGCACTACGGACACAAACCGATACTGGATGCAGGACAACTGAGTTTGATTTTAAAGAAAAAATGCATTTCCTTAGAGACAAGGGTAGTGGTACCATGGACATCTGGGTATGAAACAGTTGGGGGAAATAATGTAAATCCAAGGTCTCTAGAAAATGATACAGAGCAGCCGAGCATCTCGGTACCATGCTGACAACAGCAGTGACCGTGAATCAAACTACTCAAGGCATCAGGGGATCAAGGCCACAAACCAACCACCACTTTGAAAACTCATAAATCTTTCTTTGTTTGAAGCAGGAACAAAGCGGTGCAGAATGGAAATTCTAAAAGATGAACGTCACCAAATGTAAGCTTCTTAAAATCTCCATTTTTTCCCTTTTTAGCATGCATCACTATTGTTCACACCTCCCATATACACAGCTTAACTCAGGTAGAATCCTTTCGCCTAGCGGGATCCAGCTCATAGTTCCGAGTAGAAGTACTCTTCGCTCAGGGTGTTTTACACAGCTTAACTCAGGTAGAATCCTTTCGCCTAGGGGGATCCAGCTCATAGTTCCGAGTAGAAGTACTCTTCACTCAGGGTGTTTTACACTGCTTAACTCAGGTAGAATCCTTTCGCCTAGGGGGATCAAGCTCGTAGTTCCGAGTAGAAGTACTCTTCGCTCGGGGTGTTTTACACAGCTTAACTCAGGTAGAATCCTTTCGCCTAGGGGGATCCAGCTCATAGTTCCGAGTAGAAGTACTCTTCGCTCAGGGTGTTTTACACAGCTTAACTCAGGTAGAATCCTTTCGCCTAGGGGGATCCAGCTCATAGTTCCGAGTAGAAGTACTCTTCGCTCAGGGTGTTTTACACAGCTTAACTCAGGTAGAATCCTTTCGCCTAGGGGGATCCAGCTCGTAGTTCCGAGTAGAAGTACTCTTCACTCAGCGTGTTTTAACAGCTTAACCCAGGTAGAATCATTTCGCCTAGGGGGATCCAGCTCATAGTTTCGAGTAGAAGTACTCTTCGCTCAGGGTGTTTTACACAGCTTAACTCATGTAGAATCCTTTCGCCTAGGGGGATCGAGCTCATAGTTCCGAGTAGAAGTACTCTTCACTCGGGGTGTTTTACACAGCTTAACTCAGGTAGAATCCTTTCGCCTAGGGGATCCAGCTCATAGTTTCGAGTAGAAGTACTCTTCGCTCAGGTTGTTTTATGTAGCTTAACTCAGGTTGAACCGTTTCGCCTAGGGGATTCAACACTTTATCAGTAATACAAGGATAGCAACCCATAATTACATTCCTTCCTAGTGGTACAAGGCTCCTACCCCTGGCTACGTTTCCTTTCAATAATATAGGATACTGTGCTATAATTCCACTGCCTTTGGTAACACAGGGTGCTATCCTTTGGTTGCGTATCCTCACATAGCTAGTCTATATTATTGTCTTTTATTTATTTCAGCAAATTAAATAGTTATAGCTTTGTCTAATAACTCACAAAATTTTCCTAGTGCCAGACTCGGGCAGAAAAATTTTGTTCGTTTTGTTCGTCTTTGATGGCCTTGCAGGCTCTGCCGCATAGCCCAAGTGACGATTAAAGCTTGCAGTTTCAGTTTCTCATCAGAAGAAAGAAGTCCTTCGATCACAAGATAGTCAGAGTTAGCTTTGATAACGTGTCGGCAACATAACTTCTCAAGTTTCATTTTCTCAAAATTCTAATCCAGAAAGCAAGCAACCGAGATTAAGTCATAATCTCTTCTTTAAAGAGAATCAAGATCCAGTCTAAGCTCAACACAAGAGAGCAAGTCAAGAATCAAGATTTGACTCCAGAAGACACGTAGATAGGAATTTTGTACTCTTAGTTTGCAGACATATGTAGTGCTCTTCTCTTTTTCTTTTGATGTAAGAAGCAGTAACAGTTAGAGTACAGCAACAACAGC
>NW_017694462.1:0-4030 GCF_001879085.1 Nicotiana attenuata
ACGACTTTAAATTAGGCGCTTGTTGGGAGGCAACCCAGCTTTACTGCTTTCTTTTATTTTTATTTATTTTTGTTTATTTTATTTTTCTATCTTTGTAGCGTTTTTTTTTTGTAGGATTATGAGCATAGAAGAAAAGCCACTAGAAGTGTGCAAAAGCGAGCAGGTGGTTGAAACTAAGTGTGACGTACCCGCACAAGGGATCATACCAGGGAGAAGTCTGAGTATCCCGTGAGCTGCTAATTCTTCGGCCTTTGGCCTACCAGGGAGTCTCTTTTACCCTCTTGTTATTTTTAGTGTGCATTGAGGACATTGTACAATTTTAAGTGTGGGGTGAGGAGATTGTCTGGGTGATTTTCTGTGCTATGTTGGCTTAGTTATAGTACTCGTTCTTAGTGTAGTAATTTTAAAAAAAAAAATCAAAAAATTTGGACTTTTCCCGACGATGGATCTCCTAGACAGTTTTCTTGAGGGATTAAAGTCTTACAAAAAAACACAAAAATATGTCTTTTAGCTTTCTTTAGGTAGTAATAATCCCCCGTGGTTTTTCTTTGTGCCTCGGTTCTTTTCCATGGGATGTAGTTTGAATCGGGTAGTTTTTTTCTTTTAGAGTAGTTTAGGAAATAAAATGGAGAAAGAAAGATGAGATAAACCTAGGAGCCCTTGACTTGTTTGATAGTAGCATATTTAAGCTTTGGCATGTGTAGTATCTTCCCTATGATTTGAAATTATTGATGATGCCTTGCTTAGTTGGATAGCATGTCTTGTGATGCCCATGTCTCATTTTCTTGACTTATGTTCACTTTGTGCTTAATGCTTAATATCTCGTGGCTTTGTGAATACTTGCATTTGTTTGAGAGTCGGAATGAGATCGTCCTTAGTGAGTCATGTGCCATGTGTTGTGAGGTTTTTGTGTAGTCCATGTATTGTACTTGTGTCTAGAACTTGCCCGGTTTGTGAGTCGAAGCGAAATTTTAGGTGATGTTCGGTTTGAAAAATGATTTTAGGCTTTCTTTGATCTTTTTGAGCTTAATTGCTTATCACAAATAAAATCTATTCCTAGTTAGCCCTTTTGAGCCTATAGACTTTTATTTGGCACCCATATTACAAGCCTACACCCTTTTTGTTCTTAAGTGACATTGTTTTGATCCATTTTCCTCTTAAAGCACTTTAATTGTGAGATGAGCACTAAAAGAAGTAAGAAGGAACTAAGAGTGGGGTGGCTTTTGAGTGGAACCAATAAAAGGAAGAAAGGTGCACTTGTTTTGTAAAATAATACACCATTAGCAGAAATTGAAAAAAAAATCTGAAGGAAAAAAAAAATATAGAGATGAATACATTGTTGTCTTGTTCCTGCTGGTGGTATGAATTAATGTAGTGCTTAAAGAAAGAGGGAACATTGTTGGGAGTGATTTTAGTTGTGAAATTGAAGTTGGGATTGAAGAATTTGCGCTTAAAGTTGATTATGTGGTGTGTTAAAGTGCTTAGGAGGGTTAGTCACTATTCCTAAATATATCCTACTCGTCCCTTAGCCCACATTACAACCATGAAAAAGTCTTAATTGATTTTAGATCGAGTGAGCCTACATTAGTAGAGATTTACATTATGGGCAAGCCTATGGTACCAATTACATGCATGTGACTTCTTTTGTAAGGGTGAGCGATATTTTCTTTGATATATATGAGTCCTTAAAATATATTTGATCATGAGATTCGAATGTGTGGATTCAACTTACTCTCTTGCCTTGGTTGTGAGGGCATATGGTTTCACGAAGGATAGGTAACATTATTAGACTTCTCTAGGATGTTGGGTGTTCAAACCATGAGTGCATTGTGACATTGAGTCGGTTTTTGAGGCTAGGATTGTTGTGAGCATATTGTCTTTGTTTGAATATTTTTGAAGAAAGACATAAGTAAAGGGAAGTGTATGATGATTGCATATGCTAGAGTTTAATTGTTGCTATCAACCATAATCATTGGTGTAGTGTGCTTCAAATATGTTAAGTGCTCATAGATAGAGTAAATTTTTGGTTGACTCGAGGACGAGCAACGTTTAAGTGTGGGGTGTTGATGATAGGCTATAATTACGTATTTTAGTCGCTTATTACACTCTAATTTACTGCACTTTAATTGAGTATGAGCTTTAATCGCTAGTGTTTTGCACTAATTATATGTTTTATGCCTTGTAGGAGTGATTCCGAGCTATATAGATGTTATGGAATGAATTCAAGTGATTTAAAGCTTTAAAGTTTGAGTAAAAGTTCAAAGAATTAAGCCGGGATCGTGTTTGGGGGTCAACGGATGATAGTTAGAGTGAACGAAGACTCCAGTAGGCAGATTGCGCACTGTCTAGTAAAATGGACATAACTTTTCGCTCAGAACTCCATTTTGACTCCACAATATATGGTTGGAAAGATAACTCAAAGGGATACAACTTTCATGTTTTACGTTTTGCCAAATTCGAAACGGAACAGGGTGAAAAATGCCCAGATGCGCGGCCGCGCTAGTTTTAGCGCGCCCAGAAACAGAAAGTCAGCCAACTAGCGCCCCCAGATGCGCGGTCAAATGCGCTGCAGCGCTAAGCCCGGGAAAAGTGTCCTTTTTCACATTGGAGAAGGTATAATTGTTTGGGCCCAACCCTACTTCGTATATATACAGGAGAACGTTTTTGAGAGCAATTTTTGACCAAGGAAGAGCACAGAGCCGCCTTGGAGGCCGGGTTTCATCTTTTCTTCCACCAACTTAGTCTTTTTCTGTTTCTTTGTATGATTTGTTGTTTTGCTACCATGTCTATGTGGAGCTAAACTTCACGTTCTAGGGTTGCGGTTCTTTCATGACTATTGTTATTCGGATATTGATTCTGATTTCTTAGTTTATCATATTGGTTTATTTATTCAATCCTGCACTTAATTGTTTGATTGCTTGATCACCAATTGAATACTATCTACGAATCTAGAATTGAACTCGAAAGTGGGAATTCTAGATTGCATATAGGATTGAGTAGAGCAAGTTCTTGAACCTGGGCCTCGGGGAACGGATTCGCGATTAGGATAGACATATACCTAATTGCCTTGCTTGGTAAATTTACAGGAATTATAAATGCGTTCTTGTTGATTCTAATTCTATAGACATATAGGAGTTAGGTTAGCTTGAATAGGCGAGTAAGAACTCGACAGATTCTTATGAGCAATATTAACCCTGTCAACCAATAAACTAGATAAATTAGTTAGTCAATTCAATTGAAGAATATAATAGGAATGTTAGATAGCCCATAACCCTAGATCGTTTTCATTACATTGATATCATAAAAATCTGCTCTTTCTCTCTGTTAAAAGTTCATTATATATATTTCTTTATTTTAATTAGTTTAGAATCAAATACTTCTAGGTTTAATTCTTGTTTAGATAATCAGGATAGTCTAATTTAGTTAATAGTTAATCACAAGTCCTCGTGGGATCGACATCCGACTTTTAGTCACTTTATTACTTGACGACCGCGTGCGCTTGCATGTGTGTTTGGCCGCAACAAGTTTTTGGCGCCGTTGCCGGGGACTTAGAAATTAACTATTTTCTAAATTAGACTTTTACTTTTATCTCTACAAGGTTTGTTTTTTTTTCTTCTCTTTTCTTGTAAATATTTTTATTTTTTTATAACTATTTGATTTTTCTCTTAGCGTATTTCTAGTTCTCTTAACATGACATCTGGGCATAAAATATTTGGAGATAAGGTTATTGATGAAGACTCTTGGTTGAAGGAAGATTTTTATGGCCCATCTTTTTGGGCTTGTCATGACCTGAACTCCTGGAGGTCTGAATTTGAATATGGGATAAGGGTTGGTATTGGGAAGAATATTCTCGATTAGGCGAATATGCGAAACGACGTTGTCTTCTAACAACGTTGGTGAATGATTGGTCTAAGGAGAGAGATGAACTTGCACATAAAATTGATAATTTTGGCTTGGCTGTACATAACTTAGATGCAGATTTGAGCACAAAGGTTGATGCGTTTAACGCCCACAATTTAATAATGAGTTG
>NW_017694463.1:0-4030 GCF_001879085.1 Nicotiana attenuata
AGAGGGGAGAGAGCAGATTCAGCAGGACAGAGGGCCCGGTTTTCGGGAGAGTTTCAGAGGTGCCCCAGCAGGGGTAGAGGTCACTTCGGGAGGGGTCAGCCCAGCAGGCCTCCGTATTCAGCACCACCACCCCCTCCTCGAGGTGCTCTAGTGAGGCCTTATTTTAGTGCGATGCCGGAGAGTTCTTACCGCCTACCAGCTATTCAGGGTTCCTCCGGCGGGTATTCTGGTCATCAGGATTCTTCCAGTGCTCACTTCAGTGCAGTGCCAGAGAGTTCATATCGCCCACCAGCCATCCAGGGCTCTTCCAGTGAGTATTCGGGTCAGCAGGCTCAGACTTTAGGGCAGCATGCTATGGTACCGAGAGTATGCTACGAGTGTGAAGATCCGGGTCACATGAAGAGGACCTGCCCCAGACTTCGGGGCAAGGCAGTGCAGCAGGGTCAGCACCCTATGACTTCAGCATTGGCTGCCCAGCCACCTAGAGGTTGAAGGTAGGCTGGTAGGGGCCGTCCTAGAGGTGGAGGCCAGGCAGGGAGAGGTCAGCCAGCTACTGCTCAGTCAGGTGGAAGCCAGTCAGTCGGCGCTCCAGCCAGATTCTACGCCCTTCCGGCCAGGTCAGATGCATTGGCCTCAGATTCCGTCATCACAGGTATTATTTCCGTCGGTGGTAGAGATGCTTCAGTATTATTTGATCCAGGGTCTGCTTATTCATATGTATCATCCCTGTCTACTCGTTTCCTAGTTATTTCTCCTGAGCCTTTGGGCACTCCTGTTCATGTGTCTACTCCTGTGGGTGATTCTGCGATCGTGGATCGGATCTACCGGTCCTGTGTGGTCACACTCTGTGGTTTTGAGACTAGAGTAGATCTCCTGTTGCTTGATATGATCGATTTTGAGGTCATACTAGGCATGGATTGGTTATCTCTATATCACGTCGTCCTAGATTGCCATGCCAAGACTCTTTCACTAGTGATGCCAGGGTTGCCGAGGTCGGAGTCTAAAGGTTCCACAGTTGATACACCTAGTCGGGTTATTTCTTTCCTGAAGTCTCGGCATATGGTCGAGAAGGGGTGTTTGGCTTATTTAGCTTATGGTCGGGACACCACCGCAGAGTCTCCGACGATTTATTCAGTTCCAGTAGTTCGGGAGTTCGCCGATGTGTTTCCTTCTGATCTTCCTGGCATGCCACAGGATCGTGATATTGATCTCTGTATTGATTTGGGTCCAGGCACCCAGCCTATATCAATTCCACCGTACCGTATGGCTCCTAAGGAGTTGAAGGAGCTGAAGGAGCAGCTTGAGGAGTTTATGGCGAAGGGGTTTGTTAGGCCTAGTGTATCACCTTGGGGTGCACCAGTGTTATTTGTGAAGAAGAAGGATGGGACTATGCGGATGTGCATTGATTACCGCCAGTTGAACAAAGTCACCATCAAGAACAAGTATCTGTTGCCTAGTATCGATGATTTGTTCGACCCGTTGTAGGGTGCTAGGGTGTTTCTCTAAGATTAACCTGAGGTCAGGGTATCTTCAGCTGAAGATTCGGGACTCGGATGTTCCGAAGACTGTATTCCAGACTAGATATGGCCATTATGAGTTTTTGGTGATGTCCTTTGGCTTGACGAATGCCCCAGCAGCATTTATGGACTTTGTGAACCGGGTATTAGGGCTTTATATTGATTCATTTATCATCGTCCTCATTGACGACATCTTGATATACTCAAGTAGCCTGGGGGAGCACGAGCAGCATTTGAGAGTAGTGCTTCAGACCTTGCGAGAGCAGAAGCTATATGCTAAGTTCTCCAAGTGTGAGTTTTGGCTAGAGTCAGTGGCATTCTTGGGGCATATTGTGTTAGGAGAGGGTATTAAGGTGGATCCCAGAAGATCGAGGCAGTTCAGAGTTGGCCACGCCCTACCTCGGTGATCGAGATTAGGAGTTTCCTGGGGTTAGCCGGTTATTACAGACGATTCGTGCAGGGCTTTTCATCTATTGCATCACCTTTGACTAGATTGACCCAGAAGGGTTCTCCTTTCTGTTGGTCTGATGATTGTGAGGAGAGCTTTCAGAAGCTCAAGACAGCTTTGACTACAGCACCAGTTCTTGTATTGCCTTCCATCTCGGGGATGTATACGGTATATTGCAACGCTTCACGCGTTGGCTTGGGATGTGTATTGATACATGAGGGGCGAGTTATTGCATATGCTTCGCGTCAGCTGAAGGTTCATGAGAAGAATTATCCTGTGCACGATCTAGAGTTGGCCGCGATTGTTCATGCTCTTAAGATATTGAGACATTATCTGTATGGGGTTTCATGTGAGGTTTATACTGATCATCGCAGCTTACAGCATTTATTCAAGCAGAGGGATCTTAATTTGAGGCAGCGCAGGTGGCTTGAGTTACTAAAGGATTATGACATCACCATTCTTTATCATTCGGGCAAGGCAAATGTGGTCGCAGATGCCTTGAGCAGAAAGGCGGAGAGTATGCGCTGCTTGGCCTTCATTCCAGCAGCGGAGAGGCCACTAGCTTTGGACATTCAGTCCTTGGCTAACAGACTTGTGAGGTTGGATATTTCAGAGCCCAACCGAGTTCTTGCGTGTGTGGTTGCTCAGTCTTCGTTATTGGGGCAGATCAAGGCCCGACAGTTTGATGATCCACATTTGGCGGTTCTCAGAGAGACGGTACTTCAGGGAGGTGCCAAGGAGGTTTCTATTGGCGAGGATGGTGTTTTGCGACTCCAGGGTCATCTATGTGTTCCTAATGTTGATGGTCTGAGGGAGAGAATTCTAGAGGAGGCTCACAGTTTGCGGTATTCCATTCATCCGGGTGCTACGAAGATGTATCGTGACTTGAGGCAGCATTATTGGTGGCGGAGGATGAAGAAAGACATAGTGGAGTATGTGGCTAGGTGTTTGAATTGCCATCAGGTTAAGTATGAACACCAGAGACCGGGTGGCCTACTTCAGCAGATGCCTATACTAGAGTGGAAGTGGGAGCGCATCACCATGGATTTCGTAGTTGGGTTGCCACGGACTTTGCGGAAGTTTGATTCATTATGGGTCATTGTTGATAGGTTGACCAAGTCGGCTCACTTCGTTCCAGTGGCGAATACTTATACAGCGGAGAGGTATGCTCAGATTTTCATTCGGGAGATAGTCCGGTTGCACGGTGTGCCTGTTTTCATCATATCAGATAGGGGCCCTTAGTTCACCTCCCATTTTTGGAGAGCCGTTCAGAGTGAGTTGGGGACCCGTGTAGAGCTCAGCACAGCATTCCATCCTCAGACCGACGACACTCGGAGCGGACAGTTCATATTTTGGAGGACATGCTCAGAGCATGTGTGATTGACTTTGGAGGACAGTGGGATCAGTTCTTGCCCTTGGCGGAGTTGGCATACAACAATAGCTATCAGTCCAGCATAGAGATGGCTCCATACGAGGCTTTATATGGTCGCCGTTGTCGTTCTCCTATCAGGCGATTCGAGCCTGGCGAGGCTAAGTTATACGGTATAGATTTGGTACAGGATGCCTTGGACAAGGTAAAGTTGATCCAGGAGAGGCTTCGACAGCTCAGTCCAGAGAGAAGAGTTACGCGGATCAGAAGGCGCGTGATGTATCATTCATGGTTGGCGAGAAGGTTCTCTTGAAATCTCGCCAATGAAGGGCATTATGAGGTTCGGGAAGAAGGGCAAGTTGAGCCCAAGGTTTATTGGTCCCTTTGAGGTGTTGAGGCGAGTTGGGGAGGTTGCCTATGAGCTTGTTTTACCCCCCAGCTTATCGGGAGTTCATCCAGTTTTTGATGTATCGATGCTTCGGAAGAATCATGCCGACTTATCCCATGTGTTGGACTTCAGTACTATTCAGCTGGATGAGAGTTTGGCATATGAGGAGGAGCCAGTTGCCATTATTGATAGACAAGATCGCCAGTTGAGATCCAAGAGGATTTCTGCGGTAAAGGTCCAGTGGAGGGGCCAACCAGTCGAGGAGGCGATTTGGGAGTCTGAGGAGGACATGCGGAGCAGATATCCAC
>NW_017694464.1:0-4029 GCF_001879085.1 Nicotiana attenuata
TTGTTGATTGCCCCAGTTGCTTTGGGGACGCCATTGTTGATTCCCTTGATTTTCTCTATTTCCTTGGTAGTTATTGACATATTGACATTCCTCACTTTGATCATCATAACACTCATTCGAATAACCACCACCATCATTGTTGTTGTCAAATTGATCACCATTACCTTAAGGTTATTGCTGCCCTCTTTGCCTCCTTTTTAGCATAGAAACACTTTCCATTGCATTGACTTGGCGCGGGTTTTGAACTTGTTGCAATTGCGCCTTCGCCAACTAATTCATTATTGTTGTAAGCTCGGCAATAGCTTGGCCATGATCATTCAATTCCTTGTGCAAATGGATGACCGTGGGGTCACCTTGGGGTACATTTGCTCGACTTTGCCATGCCGAAGAAGTGTCGGCCATTTCATCAAGTACATCACAAGCTTCTTGGTAAGAAAGTTTCATAAAGTTCCCACCGGCTAATTGGTTCACAATGCACTGATTCCTGGTGTTGATGCCCCTATAAAAAGTTTGCTGAATCATCGCCTCGGTCATGTCGTTATTAGGGCACTCCTTCACCATTGTTCTATATCGTTCCCATATCTCGTGCAAAGGTTCCGTTGGCATTTGCTTGAAAGCTAGAATTTCATCCCGAAGAGCAGCCATATGACTTGGAGAAAAGAACTTGGCAATAAATTTGTCCGCCAATTCATCCCATGTGGTGATAGAGTGATTGGGGAGCCTTTCTAACCAATCCAATGCTTTACCTCGAAGAGAGAACGGGAAAAGCCTCAATCTCAAGGCATCCTCGGACACATTTGTTTGCTTGCTCCCCCAGCAAGTATCTACGAACCCCTTCAAGTGCTTGTAGGCATTTTGGTCGGAGGCGCCCGTAAAATACCCTCTTTGCTCGAGCAAGGTCAACATAACATTTGTGATTTGAAAGTTCCCCGCCCGGATTCGGGGAGGAACAATGGCACTTGCATATCCTTGATTTGGCAGCACCCGAGGGACCACTCTTGGAGGTGGCGGAGGAGGGTCTGGAACGTTGTCATTTATATTGGCCTGGCGGCCTCTTCTTGGTCCGGGAGGTATAAGAGGCACCTCCTCATCTCCAATATCCTCTACCTCCTCCCCCGCGATCACGTTTCCAAGAGGGTCGTTTCCATTTAAAGCCATAGTACCTGATTAATTGACACAAACAAAATTAGTAAACAAGAAGGAAAGAGAAGCAAAACACAAAGCTAACCAAACAGATAGTCAACACCGTAAGCTCCCCGGCAACGGCGCCAAAAAGTGATCACTGCCGACTCAACACTACACTAAGGTAGGAAGAGCGGGTCGCAACATCTTTTACCCGAATAGTGGTTCGGGATCGAATTTCCACAGGGAGCTAGTAGTGGAGTTGTAATGTCTGTTTAGTCTAGAATTGCGGTTGTGCTTCTAATGTCTCTTCAAACATATTTGGTTTTGATTTCTATATCTACCTTTATAAAGCTAATGATTGAAACTAAATTATGCTACGGGAATATTGCTAAGTTGTAATTAATATAGAGAAAGGCACTAGGGTCGTGGCATTACCTAGGTGGTTAACTAACGGGTAGATGCTACTAAGGATAGATTGACATATTTGGGGCTTATGCTATAACCGTTGCACAATTGTACCCACTCTAACACCTATCGGTAGAGAGAGTGATTTTGGCCAATGACCCTCTCGAGACCAATTGGGTAGGCCAATTAGACCAAGCAACTAGGGTTCAAGTAGGGTGATTACTCTCTCGAGATTTAACCCGTTAATTGGGACTACCATTTCTCATGGGTCCATCCCAATTCCTTGTTGGGTCAATTTTAGGGTCATAGACTCTCTTTCTCAAGAAGAGTTAAACCCACCAAGCTAGAATCAGTGTTTGCAACCACCAATCCTTAATTAAAACCTAAAATTAACCCAAATAGCAAACACCCAATATCAATCTAACCTTAGATGGCAACACCCATCAATTACCCACACTAGGGTTGAGCCACAACCCTAGCTAGTGAGTTTAGCTACTCATGCTAGATGCAAAAATTAAAGAAATAGATGAAGAAGTAAACATTAATTAATTGCTAAGAAGGAAATACAATATTAAAGGTCAAAAGTGCCAAAAATGGCTAAACTAGTCGTTCTCACGAGCTCAGCAGCTTTAGAAAAACAAAACTTAACCTAAAAATGGAAAAAGGTTCTATTTATACTGGGCTAGAAAAATTGGACAAAAATACCCCTGCGGGTTGTCACACCTCCTTTTTTCTACACCTGTGAGGGTGTAAAGGAGTTTTAACAATTAAAGGACAGTCGGAACGGGATTTATTATTAATATTCAGAGTCGCCACTTAGGAGATTAATGGTGTCCCAAGTCACCGGTTGAATCCCGATCCGAGGAAATTATGACTCTGTTAACAGTCCGCGAACCAGAACTCCGAGTAAGGAATTCTGTTAACCCGGGAGAAGGTATTAGGCACTCCCGGATTCCGTGGTTCTAGCACGGTCGCTCAACTGTTATATTTGCTTTTATCTGATTTTAAAACATATTCTAACCTATGTGCCTTTTATTTTAACCGCTTTTACTTTATGTCTTTTTAATAAGAATTGCAACATCGTGAAAATGTATCTCGAACCACGTTACACCAGTGCACCCGTGGCTTTTGACGCATTTCGACTCCGTTGAGATTTAGATTTGGGTCACATAAATGTGCACCCGCATTCAGGAAGGTAATATCATTAAAATACGCGCCTAAAACAGCTACGCTTTTATTATCTTTGGGGAAAACCATGAAATTCGCTAAACGGTTCACCCGAATTCTAAGAATTAATAAAATATTTATTGAGGGCCTCGTAATTTGTGTATTTTGCTTGGCGAGGCTCATCTCATTTATTATTTAAAGGCAAACCTAAAAATAACTATGGTTCTTTATTTTACTTGTCTCTAGTAATGGAGGGAAAAGTCTTACTTAATTCATTATTAGACTAAATGGTAATTATGCATCACAGTCCAGCCATTGGGCTCTAAGATAAGCCCAACGAGGGGAAAATACACTCAGGTCTGCACGATTTCAACTGGTCCATCAAACGCCTTGGTCCAGGCCCAAACGAGAATGGAGTCAAAACTGGGCCTGGGCCTATGCCAAACCAATCAGCACCTCAAATCAACAAATGTAAATCTGCTGAGTTACTCCAGGCTATTTTAATTGTATTCAATGACTTATACAAGGAAGAACAAAGTATACTTACTTATTTGCCTACTGGTGCGTTCCTATATGTCACTAACGGTGAAAATCACACCAGAGGAAGCATCATATTGCGTGTTACATGCAAAGAATGTGACTGGTACACTAGAGTGGCCATCAATTACAATAGACTGTTAGAGTTGTGTAAGCTCAGCATGAGTAGTGCAAATTCCCTGGCTTAATATTAACAGGCCTATTCTAATTAATACAACGGGGCTGCAGTTTTACAATAAAACAGGCTCATATTCAGGACTTCTAGTTCTAACCTTTATATGCAGTATTCAGATATTGAGAACATGAACTACAATCAATTCCAAATGTCTCAACAGTATCGAAAACAGTCTGATCCAGTCTTAATTATACAGTCCAGATTTATACACATACAAATCGATTCTAAACTATGCTGTACAATTAAATTTAACGCCTATTTAACTACCAACACCCCACAGTCCAGGCAACATATTTCAGGATCAAATAGGTGAGTAATTGTATTCCATTTCAAGCTCAAAGTTACAGCAGAGTAGATTCAAGCGTGTACCTGGAAGTCAGTGATCAATAAGAAGAAGAAAGATCAGCAGCAGTAACAGTTCTCAGCAGCAACCCAGGAATAAGTTCAAAATTTAATAATAAATCAGTTGACACAGCAAATTCAGGAACAGATTTGAAACTCCAGCGATAGATCAAACACAGCAACAATTTCTATCACTGAAGCAACCCAAACCAGCTCGAATACCCAGAAACTGAACACAGGAAAGAAAAACACTCAAACTAGGATCACAGTGACTCGAA
>NW_017694465.1:0-4029 GCF_001879085.1 Nicotiana attenuata
GCATATGACTCTCCCAAGGGGGTGAAAGTTTCCTGCTTCTGTGCCCTCTCTTGCTTGAAATTTTGGCTGGCCCGCAAACCTGCTCCAGGGGGATTCTTGTAGGCTCTTGGGGGTGGGTAAGCATTTTGTGGAGCCGGGTACCGGAAAAGTGGTGTATGACTCTGGGAGTTATGTGGAGAGAAGTAGCATTGGGAAGGGTCACCTGGCGTACAAGGATGTCCACGGGAACGATGTCGGGGCCGGGAGTGTTGATCAGGAAAACCCATCGGATCACCTTTTCTGCTTCCCCTTCCCCCACCCAAGCTTGCTGGGATATTCGGAATGTCTTTCGAGCAACTCATGAGCTTGCTTGACTTGATTCCCTCTTCTACTAGCTCCCCCATTCTTAACACCTCATCGTGAGCAACCTCGGAGGGATAATATTGGGCATTATGAGCTTTGGGCGGGTGTTCATTATTGAGAACTGTGGATGTGACCGGAGGGAACTTCTGGGAAAAGATAGTTGGACGACGAGTGATGGAGCTACTAGGGTGGCTGGAAAGCTGTGATAAGCAGGTAAATATGGAGAGGGTGGAGGATCGCCTGGCGCTGTGTTTGGAGTTTGGGTAAGGACAGCGTCTAGGAGGCTGGGTGGTGGCGGGGGTGGTGCCTTCCCAGTCATCCATGCCCGATACATGTCTGCCACGTGTTGTCTCAACATCTTTACCTCTTCTACCAGCCCATTGTCCTGTTCAACCAGTTGCTTTCGGGCACCGGTAGCAACCTACTCAGTTATATTGTTGTTTGTCATTGCCTTTGTCCTTGTGTTGTAAAGAAGAGTTACCACTTTAAAACCACAAACCAACCACCTCTCTGGAATGAAAAAATGAAACCATCACGTTATCGTTAGGGCATTTAACATATTGGTACCCGCACATTTGGAGAATGAATGCACCTAGGCAGTTAACAGTTCCTATTATGCTTTTGCTTGGATTGCATGCGTCATCCCGGCTTTATTTACCAATCCTTTCCTTTAATCCTCCCTTGTGTTTTCCGTTGTTTGTTTCTTGCCTTTCCCTCTTTTGCTTTTCTCTCTTATTTCTCCTTCTTTTTCTTTTGCCTTGGTTTTTCCTTGTTCCTATTCGCTCCGTTCCTCAAAATTGTTTTTCCGCTCTTTTCTTTCCTTTTCTCTTGCTCCCTTTTATTTTCTCTTGTTTGCCTTTGTTTGGTTTCTTATTTTCTTTTTGTTTTTCTTTCCCTCTTTTTTTTTTCTTTCCTTTCTTGTTTCTCACCTCTTTCCTTTCATTCTTTTCTGATATTTCCTTTTTTTTCATTTAGTTATGGTCGAATCCTATGGAGATTGCCTACGTATCATGACCCCGCATGAATCAGACCGAGCGTAGTTCGTGCAGAATAAATGTAAAGTAGAAGCAAAATATTTTTGGGATTTTCAATTTTATTGATAGCAAGTTCGTCTATTACAAAGACTCAAAACTGAAAGATTAAACAACTAACAGACTCTAATGCAGAAAAGAACTACGAACTCCGCCATCCCTATTCTAGTTCAAACAAAAATACAGACTCAATCAACTGACTGACTTTTAACGAAAAGGAAATACAGACTTCAATAGAAACGGAAATACAGACTCAAAGGAGATACAGACTCAAAGGACAATCATGAATACATTAAAGCTCCTGGTGCTCGCAGGACATCGTTCGGTCTTGCCACGGGCCTATATGCAAGTTCCCCTTGAAGTCTGTCCAGGTCACCCATTATCTGCTTCACAAATATCATCACTGATGCAAAGAAGGTGGTACGAGTCATGTTCTCGCACATTTGGCATTTCCTAGTAATGGAGTGAGCAACGGTTAAGATTCTCTCTCTGATTCTGCCTTTTTCTTGAAGCAACCGCCCTATCTGTTGGGCCCTGGCCTCCAAAGTTTGCTCGGCTACCTGGTTTTGTTCCTGGAGTTGTTGCAAGTCCATTTCTAATTGTGCCAATGTTGTATAGCAGTGCTCTCTTTCAACTTTGAATTCTTTTGCCCGTTTGATAATTCTGTTCTCTATGGCAATGACCTTTTTCTTCAATCCCGTCACCTCATTATCGTATTTGTCTTTCAACTGCTTAACCATGCGAGCCCGTTCTTCCGCGTTTTTAGCCAATTGTTTTCGAACCCCAGCTAACTCCTTTTCTACTTTGTTGAGATCAAAACTGTAGTCATTCACTTTTTGCCTTAGATTTTCTATAAGCTTTGCATCTTTGGCGCTCCTGACGGGATTTTCGGCCGCTATCTTCATCTTTTGGATTTGGGCTCGTAAGGCTTCATTCTCTTTGGCCAATTTCTTTCTTTCACCCTCATCAGCCGCGGCTTGCACGCTATTTTCAAACTGGAGGTCTTGGACTTGTTTTTCCAATGCTCCTATGCGGGCCCTGTATTCATTTTGTTTAGCTAACCAAGCCCACTGTTCTTGCGATGATTCAGCGAAATCCTGGAGGTGAGGTCTTTTGGCCGGCCTCCCAAATGCAACTTCCCTTCTATACCAAGCATGGTACTCAGGTGACATTTCTCCTTTAGATCGATCCCGTACACAAGTATTCGCTGCCAAGTATTGACATTCGCTCCAAACCTGGCGAACCCTTGCTTCAGGAAACTGTCCATCAGGACCAACCTCAATCACTTGGATGCTAAGATCGTCGTCTTTCGGCACTATCTGGCATCTCCCGAGTTGCCTTAAAACCCGATACGGAGCATAAGGCTGAATGCTTTTAAGACCCATCAAAAGGAAGTGCGGCCCCGTTGCTGGCATATATATGATTTCATCAACAGGCAACCATCCAAATGTCCACTCTATTTGACTAGCAGTGAGGGACCGAAAGTATGATGTCCAGCCCATGAATCCCTCGGGCAAGCTGATCCCCTTAATCCTTGTGTAAAACTCCTCTATACATGTTTTCTTTGTAGACCCATAACTCAGGAACTGAGAACGACGGCACAAGTGTTCGGTCATCCACATTTGCAACAATAGATTGCACCCCTCGAAGAAGTCTCCCCCGGCTTTGCAGGCAGTAAGAGCGCGGAAGATTTTGGCTAATATCATGGGCGCAAGAGTGCTTTTGGCTTGAGTGAGTAGAGTGCTGACGACCCCGACTATTTTTATGTCAATGTTTCCGTCTTTCCTTGGAAATACCACAAGCCCCAGAAAAACCACCATAAAAGCAAAACATCTGTGTTCTTCCCATTTTGGCGGTTTCCTTTGCTACATATCTTGTTTTCCGGGTTGTTGAAGCCTCCTATGTGGCCATATCTGTGATATATGAAGTGTGGAGTACAAAAGCCGTTCGCCAAATCTGCGTTGTGGACCGTCCTGCTTATTTATAGTGAGTCTAAGAATCTGTGCACAGCTACAGTTCTCGGGGCAACCAAGTACCTATGCCTTAAAGGAACCTCATCATTTCCGATGTAGCCAGCTATTTCTTCTAAGGTCGGGGTAAGTTCAAAGTCCGAAAAGTGGAAGACGTTATGTGTCGGGTCCCAACATGTGACCAATGCTCTGATGATGTCTCCCCAAGGCACAATCTCCAACAAACCAGTAAGCCCTTTCAAATACTTTTTGACCTCGTCCTGTCCTTCTTTACCCAGATCGTTCCACCATAGACGCAACTCCAAAGGGATTTTATGTATGATTGAAAAAGGTTCATTTTGAGTCGTGCTCATCCTGCACATTTATTAAGGTGATTTAACCATTTATTTTGACCTAAAAAGAAAAAAAATGACACTATTTTGTTCAAATTTCTAATTTTAAAACAAACGGCCGGTTTTGCAGTTATGGCCTTTCAGCACTTCGGGGAGAAGATTTTAAGGCTGTGCCTGCTAACCGTTGAAACTGACTCAGGGTGGCTGTTCTTGCAAAAACAGCCTTCCGGCGCCTTTTTTGGGGACATTCGGCTTATTTTAAACAAGAATGGCGGCACCCGACTTATTCATGACGAAATTAAAAAATTTGGCATTTTTGGCTATTTTTGAAAAGGGGAGGTTGGACCCGATGAG
>NW_017694466.1:0-4026 GCF_001879085.1 Nicotiana attenuata
ACAAGGTCATTATTAACAACTTGAAGAAAAGGTTACAAGATTCAAAAGGTAATTGGCTTGAGGTATTACCTGGAGTATTATGGGCTTATCGTACAACGACAAAAACAAGCACGGGAGAAACACCATTTTCAATGGTTTGTGGTGCAGAAGCCTTAATCCCAGTTGAAATAGGAGAACCGAGCACACGATATGCTCAGGCAACGGAAGAATCAAATGGTGAAGAAATGCGGGTAAACCTTGATTTGCTCGAAGGAAGAAGAGAAGCCGCATTAATAAGGATGGCAGCACAAAAGCAAGTGATCGAACGATATTACAACAGGAAAGCACGATTGCGATATTTCAAAACTGGGGACTTCGTGCTTAAAAGGGTTTTTCAATCTACAAAGGCAGCCAACGCGGGTAAACTAAGTCCAACCTGGGAGGGACCCTACAGAGTTCGGGGCATTGCAGGAAAAGGAGCATACGAATTAGAAACAATGGACGGGAAGATGCTTCCCTCACATTGGAATGCAATTCATTTGAAGAGATACTACTTCTAAGGAAAAACCCACGGTCAGGTATCACCACGTTAAATTATTTATTTTTTTGAATTGTTAAAATTTTCCTAACGATTTTAGATGATAGGCAAAACGCTAACCCGTACTAAATGATGAGTCACGACCTGTAAGGAAAAAGGGAATAAACCAAAATTCCTAGCCCAGGGTTACAATTATTCTGATAGAAGTATACACGGGTTAAGCAGTCTTCATCTATAATCGCACCCTCGAGTCCTGTATATATTTCCTTTTCAGGAAAAGGACCAGGTGAAGAAGATTACCAAGTGCTCGAGGCTTCATACTTCACCGCTCAAACACTTGGGGGACTACATATTGTACACAGATACGTGCGAGAAAACAGATATGTAGATGAAAGTTGAAAAACAAAGAGACAAGTGTCGAGCAGAAGCTACGGAACCTCAACATTTATCATCGTGTTCTTTCCCATCAAAACAAATGAGGATATAAAACATTCATCATAGTGCTCGAACTCATGGGAACAATGGAGTCACCTCTCAAACCCTTCCTAGTACATGAAGATAGGGTCATGACGATATACTGAAACGCGTTATAAGAAAAAACCTTGTTAGAATTATATTTATTTTGCAAAAATCTGTTACAAGAAAAACAGTTACGAGAAATTTATAGATGAATTTTAATACATGTAATATTCAAAAGCTTGTCAAAGTTCGTGAATAAAAACTTGTCAAAGTGGTTCCAAGCGAAACATGTGTGTTCCTATTTCTTTCATCGTATTGTAACACCATTATGAAGTTGAGACGTCTTCTTCATTAAGTGTCGATATATATAAAAGGGCCCTCTTTTATAAGCCTCATGTTAATAAGTCATGAGAAGGATCATAAAGCATTTTCAAAGTTTAAAAAATGCTAAACTATTCTATAAGTCCTAAATAGATAAGAAAAAAGGCAAAAATAGAACATTTTGAAGTACTAATAAACTTCTTTATATAGTTAAAAAGACTAAGTAAAAACTTAGTCAACAAGTGCCCCATTATGATAACTGGGGACTTTTTCCACCAATCAACAAAGCAAATAAAAATAAAGTTTTAAAACATAAACTGGTCACTGAGGGGCTGGAGCATCAGAAGTTGTGATATCAGCTTCACTTTCAGGAACGGTAACTTCTGAAGAAACAGCAACAGAAGCGGTTTCAGTTGGGATTGAAATGGTAGATTCTTCGAGGGGAGCAAGAGCCACGGAAGCGTCAGCTTCCTCAAACCGATTCATAGAAGTTTCACCCTCGGGAGCTGGAATAGCAACATTTTCAACTTCAATTGTCACAGCAGCAGCTTCTTCATTTAAAGGTTCTTCAGTCACGGGAGCTTCATCTGCCGGAGAAGGAAAGTCAAGTGGTTGTTGGGTCATCTCAATGGTTTTCAAAACCTTGGCCAATTCCGATTCTAAATCAAAGTTTTCTTGTCTGGCCTCAGTTAAAGCATCACGGCGAGAGTTTAGAAAAGCCCAACTCACTTCTATATTAAAATTCTCCTCAAGAAGCTCATAATCCCTTTCCCACATAGCAAGATCATTCTTTAACACTTGATTTTCAGCTAAAGTGGAATCAAGGGTAGCTTCAAGGGAGGCATGAGAACTCTCCAATGCATGAACCTTATCAGAGGAGATCTTCAAATCAGCTTGAGCTTGAGTCAAGTTTTGTACTAACTCTCCTGCATATTCTTCTTTCTTGTTCAAGAGTGCTTTAAGTTCTCTGATTTCTTCACTTGACTTTGATAATTGCTCTGAAAAGGAACACTCGAGGCGCTCCTTGTCCTTCTCGGCTTTACTAGAAGAAGCCTTGGCCTTCGCTAAATCCGAAGTCAGAGTCCGCTTTTGCTGCTCCAGGTTACGGTTGCTTTCTTGCAATTCTTTTATCGTGTCTTGAGCATTTTTAAACTGTTCCTTCCAATTAGTTGCCTCCAGCTGGGCTTCCTTAGCTACCCTCTCATCCTCGAGAATAGTCTTATCAGATTCACGAGCCTTCTTTTCTAAAAGGGAAATTCTTCCTATCAACTCCGTGCCAATAAGGTTGGCCTACAAAGACAACTCATGAAGATAAGAATCTAGAAATAATAAAAAAAAACTTATTAAAAAGTAAAGGGAGAATACCTTCAACGTAGAATGAACTATGTCATTCATCAAAGTTAAGCAACTGTGACTGTCCATCTTTTTCTTCTCAATATCTCCAATTAAAGGCTTAAGCCAGACATCTGCTCCACCAGACTTCCTTAAAAGACTGTTAGTAGCAGGAACCTCAAGTGTTACACTCCTCATAGCTAAACTTCTACTACTAGAACCCTCCTCTGCATGCTGAACAGAGGAAGGGGGAGCTATAGAAGGAGGAACGGTAGAAGAGGTGAAAATAACAAGAGTCGAGGGAGTCGAAGCAGGTAAAGGAGCAGAAATTGACAAAGAAGCAGGAACAGATAAAATGGGCAAAGATGTACTTGAAACTAAAGAAGGAATAGAAGGAATAGGAATGGAAGAGGAAAGAGGAACCTCATCTAAAACCGGACCTAGATCACCACTTTCGAAACCCTCAGTGAAGAGACGTTGAGTGGATTCAATGGTGTCCCTGGGGATGGTTTCATCATCGGAAACAATATTAACCGGAGAGGAGGCACGGGTAGGAGAAATTTCAGCTTCATCTTCAGAAATGATACGTCTCCTGACTCTAGGTCTAACTGCCAAAGAGGTGTCTTCATCTTCATCGTCCTTGGAATCATCTTCAACAACTTTCCTCTTTGACAGCGTAGCTTGTGCTCTCTCTAAAAAAAGAGGAGTACCAAAAGAAGCTCGAAGGGCAATAGCTACTTCAGCTGACATTCCTCGAATAGCAAATCCTGACAGAAAGAAGGATAAAAAGTTAGAAGAGGGGAAAGAATTTAACATACGGGAAACAATAAGAGACGCATACCGTGAGTTTTTACTTTCCAACCATGTTTGTTAGAAATAGATTTCCAGGTTCGTGCCTCCATAGGCACGGCCTTCAAAATAGCATCTACCCAACCACGGAAATTAGGAACGGGTTCCACATCTCCCATGGTTGCTACAAAAAAAGCAAAAAAGAATGAAATTAGAAAAGGAGTTGAAATAAAACAAACACGGCAAGAAAGAAATACTTACGTGCAAGGTTCCATTTCTCAGGGAAAGGAATATTTGATTCACCCACCAAATCAACCGTGGGTACCGCAACATAACGGGTGTACCAGCCTCGATCTTTATCATCTTCAGGGCTTACCAAAACCCTTTTACTTCTTGCGGTTAGGGTAAAAACACCATTGCGAAATAGCTTGGGGGTGGTAAAGATGAATCAGATGAGAGAAGGTAAAATCGACATCAGCCTTTACCGATACATACCTTAACAAGCTACTGCTCTCCATACGAGAGGGCTAATTTGAGCCAAACAAATTTTGAAAAAACGACAAAAATCGAGTATGACCGAGTCGATAGCAGGAATAAACTCCCAAAGT
>NW_017694467.1:0-4026 GCF_001879085.1 Nicotiana attenuata
GAAACCTCTGCCGAGTTGTCTGAATGAGTAGGTGTAGGACTGTTCTCAACAGTAACGCCTACTGGAGGAATCTGAATAACGGCAAGCTCTATATCGGTTGGATGGATGTCCTTGTAAACAATCTAAAAAACGAAGTACAATCAAAGTCTTACAACAACGGCTGTATGCAAATTTGGAATCAAAAGGTAATTTGTATTCAAATGAAGGCAGCAGTAATGATTAGTAAATTATATGCAACTGTATGGAGCAATAAAAATGAAGGTAGCAGATACTGTATGCAAGTGTATGCGACTGTATGCATTAGAAAATTATATTCAACTGTATGCAGCAATAATAATGAAGGCAGCAGCAACTGTATGCAAGCGTATGCGACTGTATGCAGCAGTAACTGTATGCAACTGTATGCAAAGGTAATAATGAAGGCAGCAGCAACTGTAAGCAAGTGTATGCGACTGTATGAAGCAGTAACTGTATGCAACTGTATGCAACAGTAATGATTAGTAAATTATAAACTAGCAACAAATTGTAAATTACCATGTTTCCCTTGTCATTGAACATGCCGTTCATCAGATAAGCAAAGTATGGTTGATTTCCGGTGGATCTGCAATTGAGTATTCTGGGTACCACATTATCAACTCGCAGTGCAATTTTGGGATCAACATTTGAACAACACTCATAAAACCAAACTTGCATAGCTAGAGGCATCCCAGCTATCCTGTAGTACTTCTTCTGAGCATCCATCTTCTTTCTAATAGATTTTCTCAGGCTTTCAAATGCTTTTATACCCCATGGGTATTCAGAATAGCTCCCACTCTCGACAAAGTCAAAATGTAGCCTTGGGATGGTTGTGCTGTTCTTCTCAGATGAAAATATAAAAGTGTGTATTAAATACAACACAGCTATCTTTAAGGCATCCCCATCGTTGTCGTGACCCCAATTCTTGTCAGCAAAGCATTTCAACAAATATTTCTTCTTGGCAAGATTGACACCGCCAAAGTATGTCTCAATAATCCGGTTAGGAACATTTTAATTGAACTGAAAATCAGCAGGGTTACCAACACATTTGAGGCCAGTCACAAGCGCAAGCTCCCTTATTGAGAAAGATAATGTAGTACCATTGACGTGTATTGAAAACACATCGTCAGGACTTCCTTCTAACTGGAGAGCCATGAAGCATCTGAAGAGTTGATGTTGGACTTCACAACGCTTCATTTGAAGGAAATTTCCAAAACAAGTGTTACCCAGTTGTTTGTACTGCTCTAAAGTAAGATTTTCTTTGAGGTCGGAGACTATGTCTGTGTTAGTATACATTGATATGCGGTGCAAATATAGGCTGTTTGTTCACAAACAGCTTAATTTCATGCATATAACAAGAATAAATACATGTAAATACAACTGAATACAAGACATATTTTATAGTACAACTGATATGAATACATATGAATACAACTAAATACAAACTACAAAAATAAACTGGAGTAAGATGTCAGTGATATAAATATATGTACATATATAATACATACGCATACAACAAATAAAGACATTGCAATTAGAATAAAACAGTGATGGGAACTTTGAAATTCCTTATAAATACAACTATATGAAATATGAAAAGGTCAGTCTAGTAAGGTAAAAAACAGTGAAAGAACTATTTGAATACATCCAAATAAATCTAAATGCATTATGCAACAAACAATTAAATAAAAGTCAATTTGCATACATCAGAATACATAAACATATTTGTATCATTAATTTCTGTAAGTACAAAAATACATTGAATATCGTTTTTGAATAAATCTAAATACATGTACATGTATTTATATACATAAAAAACAGAGAAGTCAACAGGTTTATACATATAAATACAGATGAATACATCAAACAATAAAGATGAATACATCAGAAATTACCTTTTCTTCCAGTGTATCCGAGCTTTTACTTGCTTCAACCTCTTTCCCCTTGACAGATGAAGCTTCAGAAATATATTTTTTCCTCTTTTCCGCAATGGGAAGTCTTGTTTGCTTCAATGATTTCTCAACTTGGGTTTCTTCGAAATTATCATGGCGAGATTTTGTTCTCTTCTCCAATGCCATATTTTTGGCTAAACCTGCATCCAATTCACCTTGAGTGATTTGCAAGGAGAAAGAGGGCCCATCGAAAGTGAGAATTTTAGTGGGTATACCTCTGGTAATCAACTTGCGGGGTGTATTCTCAGACATTGTGAGAATACGTTTGGATACTGTTGATTAGAGAAAACTTGGTGAGTAGAGATGTTGAGAACAAACAAATATAGCGAAAATAAATAAATTTAAATACTTACCACACTAATTATAGAAACAAATGACAAAAATCTAGAGGAAATTAGGGTTTACACCGAGATTGGGGAAGGAGGAAGCAGCGGTGTGGGTGAGAGGTTTCTCTGGTTTTGAGCGTGTTTACAGGGAATGGGAAAGAGAATAGAGTGTATCAAAATAGAGAGGGGGAGAACGTGTATTGAGAAGTTTTTATGAAATATGATAACTATGAGAGAGAAAAATCTGAAAAGGGAGAGGGAAAAATAAAACATAGCGTCTTTAGTGGCTTAAGTGTAGGAGATAACAAAAATTAGAAATTTGCTATAAACCATAAAAGGTATCTATAAAATATATGTAACGACCCGACCGGTCGTTTTGAGCTTTTGTACCTTGATCGCCAGTTCTCGGGCATGACTTGCCCCGTATGATATGTTATGACTGATGTAGATCGTTGGTTTTGGTTTTCAGGAAAATCGGAATGAATTTGAAAGAAGAGTCTCAGTTGAAAGTTTTGAATTTGAAAGGTTTGACCAAGAGTTGACTTATTTGTATATGAGCTCGAATCGGAGTTTTTATGATTTTGTTAGCTTCGTTAGATGATTTGTGACTTAGGAGCGTGATCGGAATTGGTTTTGGAAGTCCAGTGTAGAATTAGGCTTGAATTGGCGAAGTTAGTATTTTGGCGATTTCCGATTGAAAGGTGAGATTTTGATCCGAGGGTCGGAATGGAATTCCGAGAGTTGCTGTAGCTTCGTCATGTGATTTGGGATGTGTGTGCAAAATTTCAGGTCATTCGGAGGTGTTTTGGTTGGGTTTTTGATCAAATGCGTGTTTCAGAAGTTTTTGAAAAACTTAGGCTTGAATTCGATGTGAATTGATGGTTTTGGTGTTGTTTGAGGTGTTTGGTGATTGGAACAAGTTTGAATGAGGTTTTAGGATGTGTTGGTGCTTTTGGTTGAGGTCTCGGGTGTCACACCTCCTTTTTTACACACCTACCCCGAAGGATCGTGTATATAGGAGTTTTTCCATTTAAAGTGACATTATTCGAAATGGGATTATTTATTTATTTAGAGTCGCCACTTGGGATAGGTTTAGTTTTTGGTGTCCCAAGTCACCGGTTTATCTTGAATCCCATATCGAGGAAAATTTTGACTTCCCGAATGGAGTCTGTGAACCAGAAATTCTGAATAAGGAATTCTGTTGACCTGAGGGAAGGTGTTAGGCACCCTCAGATCCCGTGGTTCTAGCACGGTCGCTTAAACTATTATAATTGGCTAAAAATCTGATTTTTATACATGTCATCCAATAGTGCAATTTTAAAATTATTTACCGCTTTTAATTAATTTTTAGGAAATTGAACGTCGTTTAAAACATGTTTTTGGATCACGTCACATGAAATGCACCCGGATCCTCGACACATTTTATTCAACATTTTGGGATTTGGATTTGGGTCACATGAAATGCACACCCGACTTTTAGGAAGGTAAAATTATTAAAGAACGCGCCAAAAGCGACTAACGTGTTATTAACTTTGCGGGAGGCCATGAAAATTCGCTAAATGGCACGTCCCGAGTTCTAAATATTTTTAATGAAGTAAGGAAAGAGGGCCACGCAATTTTATGATTTCATTTGGCGCGGTGCACCTCAAATTATTTTAAGGATATCCTAAAATGAACTATTATTTTTCTATTAATGATTGTCTCTAAAGGCCTAATTTTATGAAATAACTACT
>NW_017694468.1:0-4026 GCF_001879085.1 Nicotiana attenuata
ACCCTGAGTCATTTTTAACGGTTGGCAGGCACAGCCTTAAAATCTTCTTTATGAAGTGCTGAAAGGCCGTATCCGCAATACCGGCTGTTTGTTTAAATTGGAAATTGGAACAGAGATTGTGCCATTTTTCTCTTTTAGGTCAAAATCAGTGATTAAAATCACCTTAATAAATGTGCAGGATGAGCACGACTCAAAATGAATTATTTTCAATCATGCATAAAATCCCTTTGGAGTTACGTCTGTGGTGGAACGACTTAGGCGGAGAAGGGCAGGATGCAGTCAAGAAACATTTGAAAGGGCTTACCGGTTTGCTCGATATTGTGCCTCGCGGAGATATTATTAGAGCACTGGTTACATGCTGGGATCCAGCACATAATGTGTTCCATTTTTCGGACTTTGAGCTTACCCCAACATTAGAGGAGATAGCTGGCTACATTGGAAAGGATGAGGTTCCGTTGAGGCACAAATACTTGGTTGCCCCCAGAGTTGTAGCCGTGCACAGATTTCTAGACTCTTTGAAGATAGTCAGAGCCGTCCATAACGCAGATCTGGCAAATGGCTTTTGTACTCTGAGCTTCATATATCATCGATATGGCCATATTGGGGGGTTCAACAACCCAGAAAGTAAGATATGTAGCAAAGGAAACCGCCAAAAGTGTGAAGAGCATCGACGTTTCGCCTTTATGGTAGCTTTCCTGGGACTTCTGGTATTTTCAAGGAAGGATGAGAACATTGACATAAAAATAGCTGGGGTTGTCAGCACGTTAATTACTCAAGCCAAAAGTACACTTGTACCTATGATATTGGCTGACATCTTCCGTGCTCTTACAGCCTGCAAGGCCGGGGAAGCTTTCTTCGAGGGGTGCAGTCTATTGTTACAAATGTGGATGATCGAGCATCTGTGTCATCGCCCTCAGTTTTTGAGCTATGGGTCTTCAGAAAAAACATGCATAGAAGAGTTTTACATGAGGATCAAAGGGGTTGAATTGCCAGAAGGAGTCACAGGTTGGACAACATATTTTCGGTCCCTCACTGCTAGCCAAATAGAGTGGACACTGGGATGGTTACCCGTTGATGAAATCGTATACATGCCGGCAGCCCGACTATATTTCCTTCTGATGGGGCTTAGAAGCATTCAGCCTTACGCACCGTATCGAGTGTTAAGGCAGCTGGGAAGATGCCAGATAGTACCCAAGGATGACGATCTTAGTTTGCAAGTGGTTGAGATTGGCCCTGATGGCCAGTTTCCTGAAGCAATGGTCCGCCAGGTCTGGAGCGAATGTCAATATTTGACGGCAAACACTTGTGTTCGAGATCGAGCCAAAGGAGAAGTGTTGCCTGATTATCAGGCTTGGTATAGAAGGGACGTTGCGTTCGGAAGACCGGCCAAACGACCTCACATCCAGGAATTTGTTGAATCAGCACGAGAACAGTGGGATTGGTTAACTAAAGAAAATAAGTATAGGGCCCGTATAGGAGCATTGGAAAAACAGGTCCGAAACCTCCGATTTGAAAATAGCTTGCAAGCTGCGGCTGATGAAGGTGAGAAAAAACAATTGGCCAAAGAGAATGAAGCCTTGCGAGCCCAAATCCAGAAAATGAAGTTAGAGGCTGATAATCCTGTCAGAAGTGCCAAAGATGCAAAGCTTATAGCAAATCTAAGGCAAAAGGTGAACGACTACAGTTTCGACCGCAACAAGGCAGAAAAGGAATTAGCAGGGGTACGAAAACAATTGGCTAAAAACGCAGAAGACCGGGCCCGCATGGTTAAACAGTTAAAAGAAGAATATGACAATGAGGTCACAGGATTAAAGAAAAAGGTTATTGCCACAGAAAACCGTATGATCAAGCAGGCAAAAGAGTTCAAAGTTGAAAGAGAACATTGTTACATGGCATTGGCACAGTTAGAAAGGGACTTGCAACAACTCCGGGAACAAAGCCAAGCGGATGAGCGAACTTTGGAGGCCAGGGCCCAACAAATAGGGCGATTGCTTCAAGAGAAAGGAAGAATCCGAGAAAGAATCTTAACCGTTGCTCATTCCATTACTAGGAAATGTCAAATGTGCGAGAACATGACCCGCACCACCTTCCTGGCATCAGTGACGACATTTGTGAAGCAGATAATGAACGACCTAGACAGACTTCAAGGGGAACTTGCATATAGGCCCGCGGCGAGACCGAATGATGTCCCGCAGGCACCAGGAGCTTTAATGTATTCGTAATTGTCTTTGAGTCTGCACTCTTTCGTCTGGAAAAAAAAAAGGGGGGTTTGTCGTCCGAGTCTGTATTTCCTTTTTGGGAGTTAGGTCATTTGGGTTTGTATTTCTTTTTACCAGAGTCTGTATTTTGTTTTGAGTCTTTGTAATAGACAAGTTTGCTATCAATAAAATTGAAATTGTCAAGATATCATGCTCCTACTTTGCGTTTTTTTTTTACGAACTACGCTTGGTCTGATTCACGCAGGGTCGTGATACGTAGGCAATCTCCATAGAATTCGACCATTTCTAAATAATAAAAGGGAAAACCAGAAAGGAATGATACAAACAGGGGAAAAAACCAAATGAAAGAGAACCAAAAGAAGGAGAGCATAAACAAAGTGAAAAGATAAGAGTGGGAACTAATTGGCAAGAAAGGAAATGAAAGCCGGGATGACGCATGTGAATGAATAGAGGCATAATAGAGACGTTTGACTGCTTAGGTGCATCCACCCATCAATGTGCGGTTATCTATTTGTTAATGCCCTAACCGCTAACCAAGTTGTTGTTGATGAGTCCAGGCAGGTGGTTAACCTGATTGGCATTCTGGCAACCCATCCTTACAATACCCGCTCCAAGGACAAGTCAAACATGACCAATCAGGATTTGGAAGCAAGCATTATTGACCCATCCAGAGAGGAGGAGGCAGTGGACATTAACACAATGAGAGAAGAGATGTACAAACTAAAGCAACAAATGGCCGAAATGTACCAGGCCTGGTCGAAGGGACATCCACCACCCGTCTATCCTGCCAACCCCAATTACCTCCCACCACCAGCTCAACCCCAAGATCCTCCCACAGTGAACTCATCTCCCGCTCTCCCGACGTACCAGCAGTACTATGGAACCACCTCTCAGACACCGCCGCCGCTACCACCCAAGCAAATTCCATGTCCTCCACCGCCAACTGCTCCAGTATTTGTGGCGCCTCCACCTGCCACATTGTCAAAGATCTTCCAGTGAGCCATTGTTTCCAACTCACGACAGCCAGTACTACCCTCCCGAGCCTACCTTCAAAGCACCTGAGCCGTATTCCTACACTCCTCGCTTTGAGCTTCCGGTGGAAACTGATAAGCCGCTTAAGGACCCGGAACAGGAAGAGATGTTTCGAAAAGTAAAAAGCCTGGAGCAATCCTTCAGGAACATGCAAGGACTGGGTGGCCAAGTCAGTGTGGCCTACAAAGATTTGTGCTTGTTTCCCGATGTCCAGCTGCCAGCAGGGTTCAAGTTGCCAAAGTTTGATTTGTATGATGGCCATGGTGATCCGGTGGCCCACCTGAGGGGATTCTGCAGCAAGATGAGGGGAGCTGGAGGAAAAGATGAGCTGTTAATGGCTTACTTTAGTCAAAGCTTAAGTGGAGCAGCGTTAGAATGGTATACACGACAAGATCATGCTCGGTGGTACACCTGGGACGACCTGGCTCAAGCATTTGCATGCCATTTTCAATACAACCTCGAAATTGTCCCGGACCGTCTGTCATTGACCAAAATCGAGAAGAAGCCCGGAGAAAGCTTTAGAGAGTACGATTTCCGTTGGAGAGAACAGGCAGCAAGAGTTGATCCTCCGATGAAAGAGAATGAGATGATTGATTATTTCCTTCAGGCTTTGGAGCCAACCTACTATGGTCATCTGGTGTCCGCGGTGGGGAAAACTTTCAATGAGGTCGTAAAGATGGGAAGCATGGTGGAAGAGGGTCTCAAGTCTAACAAAATTATGAGCTATTCGGCACTCAAAGCAACTACGCAGGCTATTCAAAGCGGCACCGGAGGA
>NW_017694469.1:0-4024 GCF_001879085.1 Nicotiana attenuata
AAGATCGCCCCAATACCTACACCTCTCGCATTTACTGCTCCATCAAAGAACATTTTCCAAGCCCGAGTGTCCTCAGAGATGGCTTCCACCGAGTTTACTTCCTCATCTGGGAAATAGGTGCTTAACGGTTGATATTCCTCGTCGACCGGGTTTTCAGCCAAATGATCCGCCAAAGCCTGGGCTTTCACTGCCGTGCGAGTAACATAGACTATGTCAAATTCAGTGAGCAAGATTTGCCATTTTGCCAACCTCCCAGTGGGCATCGGTTTCTGGAATATGTATTTCAAAGGATCCAACCTGGTTATTAGATAGGTGGTATGGGCTTGAAGATAATGTCTCAGCTTTTGGGCAACCCACGTCAGGGCGCAGCATGTTCTTTCCAACAAAGTGTATTTGGCCTCGTAGCCAGTAAACTTCTTGCTTAGATAGTAAATTGCCTGCTCTTTCCTTCCGGTGATGTCATGCTGACCGAGGACACAGCCAAAAGAATTTTTCAGCACTGTCAGATACAAGAAGAGAGGTCGTCCCTGCTCTGGTAGGACCAATACTGGAGGATTTGACAAATATTCCTTGATTTTATCGAAGGCCTCTTGACATTCGGACGTCCACTTGATAGCCGCATCTTTCTTCAATAACTTGAATATAGGCTCACAAGTGGTAGTCAATTGAGCGATGAACCGACTGATATAGTTTAACCTGCCCAATAAACTCATCACCTCCTTCTTAGTTCTTGGAGGAGGTAAATCCCGAATGGCCTTTATCTTTGCTGGATCCAACTCAATACCTCTCCTGCTGACTATGAAACCCAAGAGCTTGCCCGATGGGACTCCAAAAGCACATTTAGCTGGATTCAACTTCAGATCATACTTGCGCAACCGTTCAAAGAACTTTCTCAAATCTCGAACGTGATCGTTCTGAGTTCGTGACTTAACGATTACGTCATCCACATATACCTCTATTTCTTGATGCATCATATCGTGGAAGATAGTGGTCATGGCTCTCATGTAAGTTGCCCCAGCATTCTTTAGCCCAAATGGCATGACTCGGTAACAATAGGTTCCCCAAGGTGTGGTGAAGGCTGTTTTCTCAGCATCCTCTTCATCCATCAACACTTGATGATATCCTGCGTAACAATCCACAAAAGACTGTATTTCATGTTTGGCGCAGTTATCAACAAGGATGTGAATGTTAGGTAACGGGAAATTATCTTTGGGACTTGCCCTGTTCAAATCTCGGTAATCCACACACACCCGGGTTTTCCCGTCTTTCTTTGGTACTAGGACCTTATTAGCCAACCACGTGGTATATTGGACCACTCGGATTACCCCCGCCTTCAACTGTTTTGTGACTTCCTCTTTGATCTTGTCACTGATATCAGTCTTGAACTTCCTTTGCTTTTGCTGTACTGGAGGACAATCGGGGTGAGTTGGCAGCTTATGCACCACTAAATCCATACTCAGTCCTGGCATATCGTCGTATGACCAAGCAAACACATCTTTGAATTCGAACAGGAGCTGGATTATTGCATCTCGAGTGTGTTGATCTGTGTGAATGCTTATTTTGGTTTCCCTTATTTCCTCGGTCGTTCCCAAATTAACCGGTTCAGTGTCATTCAGGTTTGGCTTAGGTTTGTTCTCGAATTGTTCCAATTCTCGGTTTATCTCCCTAAAAGCCTCTTCTTCATCATATTCCGGTTCTTGGTTCATTATTTCACAATTAAGCAGCGTGTTTGAGTCTGGGTATGAAGTCCGCAAGCATGTCATGTTATTTAAAGCCGCATTATTATAACTGAAAAGAAAAGATGAAAAAGGAAAAATAACTGAAATTAGAAAGGAAAGAAAGATGGACGATGAAATATTGATTTCATTTCTTGGAATTGGAAAGATAACAGGGTTTACATTTATGAATTAAAAACATGAAACTAAAGGAAAACCCGAGCTACACCCTGAAATAACTCGAGATACAGAAAAGGTGACAGGGCTAGTCTACCAGGACCCCCGCCTGATCGGGAATGGCGTAGCCTTCCAGTTTTGAAGTTTAGCATCAGACCCCATATAAAGTACTTCAGCGGTGCTAGTCCCTTCTCCTGGTTGGACCATGTTGGTTTCATAAAGCATTTGCCTCATAGCTCCACATATTTCTTCAATTTCTTCAGCTGTGAACAACTCATCGTCCTTTTCTTTGCCATACTTGGTCTTAACAAAAATATCATAAAGATGGGGCAGTGGTTGTGGCAGAAACCATCCTTCTCTCTTTCTTTCTTCAGCCCATTTTTCATCATCCGGTGTAGGATAAAAACCTATTCCGAAGAACCTTTCTGTTGCGGGAAGAGTTACTGGCTCAGATATTCCTTGTAAAGTTTTCCCCAATCCTTTTCCCGGCCTGAAGCCGTGTCTAATCATTTCTCTGGCCACCATGATTGAAGCGTTAGACAGGAAAGGCTGAGGACAAGGGATTCCCTCCTCATGCTGATCTGCTACCACAATCTCAAAGGCTTGATAAACGATATGCTCACTTCCTTCCCTTGCCTCCAAACATGGGATAGATGGATCACGGTAGATAGATTGCTCGTCTTCTCCATGGACTACGATTTCCTGATCTTCATGCTCAAACTTTACCATCTGGTGGAGGGTTGAAGGCACCGCTCCAGCAGCATGGATCCAAGGTCTCCCCAGAAGGAAGTTATAAGATGTATCCATGTCCAATACTTGGAAAGTCACTTCAAAGTCCACTGGACCTATGGTCAATATCAAGTCAATTTCACCGATGGTATCCCTCTTAATACCATCAAAAGCCCTTACACAGACATTATTTGGGCGAATCTTTTCTGTCCCGATTTCCATCCTTCGCAGTGTGGAGAGTGGACAGATGTCAACCCCTGATCCTCCGTCTACCATGACTCGTTTGACATAGTAACCTTCACATTTGACAGTCAGATGCAAGGCTTTGTTATGAGCTGCGCCTTCAGGAGGCAAATCATTCTTACTAAAGGAAAGTTGGTTGATAGCAAAAAATCTTTCCGCCATCCTTTCGAGCTGCTCTACCGAGGTTCCAATTGGCACGTATGCCTCATTCAAAGTTTTCATCAAGATCTTCTGATGCTCGAAGGATTTCGACACTAATGAAAGCAGGGACACCTGTTCAGGGTACTTTCTTAATTGATCCACTGTCTCATAGTCAGGCATCTTCATTTTCTGGAAGAAAGCTTCTGCCTCTTCAGCACTCACTGGCCTTTTGGGTGGGAAACGCTTTCGAGCGGCATTGTTCACTTCCTGTATATTCGAGTACTTCTCAACAAAGTTCTCCCCTGGGAGTTCTCCCGAGATTTCTTTGCCCTTGTGTGTGACCACTGTTTGTTGGTAGTTCCATGGCACTGTAGAGGGGTCTGTCATTGGCTTCTGTGGTACGCGTCCAATAACCACTGGCTCACTCAGCCGAGGCGGTTTAATTGTCCCCCGTACCACATAGGCTCCTTTGTGCACTGGTGTTTCCCCTTTTATCTCAGCTTTCCTTGGAATAGTGACAACCAATGGTTTTTCTTGGCGTCCTCGGGGCACGTAGAGAATTCCATTGTCAGAGGAGTTCATTTCTGTTTTTGCTTCAGGTTTCTTCTCAATCTCAGCTTTGACAATTTCATCCTTTCTCTCCCCTTTTCTTTGCTTTGGGAGTACCTTGGGCTTCTGTTCTACATCAGCAATGGCAATGATGGCTTTCAAAGCCGGATCAAATTCTCTGTCTTCGCAAATCATACCGATTACCGGCCCATTGTTGTGAGTAGGCAACGGGTTATTAGTCACATTCGGGGCTTCTTCATCCCTCAGCACTATCTTCCCTTGTTCAATTAGGTCTTCCACAGCCTTCTTCAATGTCCAGCAATTATCAGTACTATGCCCTTCGGCTCCTGAATGGTAAGCACAATGGACCCCTCGTTGATAAGATGAGGATTCTGGGTTTTGCCTGTTTTGGGGAATAGGCTGCAGTAAATTCATCTGGACGAGCTTTGGGAAGAGACTGGAATAAGACT
>NW_017694470.1:0-4024 GCF_001879085.1 Nicotiana attenuata
ATGTGCCCCACGAATCCTGAATCCATATACTATGTGGGGCAGCAGAATAGAGGTCCACCAAATCAGCATGCACAATACGGGAATTCTTACAACTCAAATTGGAGGAATCATCCCAACTTCTCATGGGGTGGAAATCAGCAGAATCAAAATTAGCCTAGACCACAAGGGGGTTTCAATCAGCCTCAGAGACCTCCCCAGCAAATGGAAGAGAGCACTAATGAACTGTTAAAGAAGTTGTTGATTGACAATCAGCAGCTCAGAACTGATTTCAGAAATCTTGAGAGGCAGATGGGGCAGTTAGCAACTAATCAAAACACTAGACCTGCAGGCGCTCTCCCCAGTGATACAGAGAAGAATCCACAAGTGAATGCCGTTACACTTAGAAACGGGAGAGAGCTTGAGGAAGTGCCAAAGAAAAGGGAAGATAAGCCTGTACCTGAGGGGGAGTTGATCCCTAAGGTGACAAACGAGCCAAAGAAGACTGCTGAAATTCCAGAGCCAGTAGAGGCCCCAAGACCACCACTACCTTTCCCTCAAAGATTGCAAAAGAAGAATGATGATCGCATGTTCAGCAAATTCCTCTCCATGTTGAGCGAGGTTCAATTGAATATTCCACTGGTTGATGTGCTTCGCGAAATTCCAAAATATGCTAAGTACATAAAAGACATAGTGGCTCATAAGAGGAGATTGACTGAATTTGAGACAGTTGCACTTACTGAGGAGTGCACTTCTAGGGTTCAAAATAGCTCCCTCAAAAGCTTAAGGATCCTGACAGCTTTACGATTCCTGTGCGTATTGGTAATATTGATGTGGGTCGTGCTCTTTGTGATTTGGGGGCAAGCATAAATTTGATGCCCCTGTCTTTGTTCAAACAATTGGGCCTGGGAGCCCCAAGGCCAACTATTGTGCTGTTACAGCTGGCTGATAGGTCGATAGCACACCCTGAGGGGGTGATTGAAGATGTGTTGCTGCAGATTGGGAAATTTATCTTCCCTGCTGATTTCATTATCCTCGATTATGAGGCGGATGAACTTGTCCCAATCATATTGGGGCGACCTCTCTTGGCTACTGGTGGTGCGATTATAAAAGTGAGAGAGGGAAAGATGATATTGAGGGTAGATGATGAGGAAGCAGTTTTTAATGTCTACAAAGCAATCCAACTTCCCCGTCACTATGAGAAGCTCTCAATGATATCTGTCATTGAGGTTGATGAGCACATTTGTGATGCGAGTGTTTATCTAGACGATTCTCTAGAGAAAGCACTTATGTTGTTCGATAACTTGGGAATTGATGAGGAGGTTGAGGAGATGATGCACATCCTTGATACATCCTGTGCATACATGCAGGGGATACACCCATTTGAACCATTGAACAGGCCAGAGGGACCTCCTCCAAAGACGTCAATTGAGGAAGCCCCAAAATTGGAGCTTAAACCTCTCCCATCTCACCTGCAATATGCTTATTTGGGTGACTCTGACACCCTACCTGTTATTGTTTCCTCCGACTTGTCTAAATTGCAGGAAGAAAAGCCGTTGAGAGTGCTACATGAGCACAAGCGTGCACTTGGGTGGACGATGTCTGACATTAAGGGCATCAGTCCAGCCTTTTGCATGCACAAAATCCTCATGGAGGATGGACATAAGCCCAGTGTTGAGCAACAACGCCGACTCAATCCAATCATGAAAGAGGTGGTAAGAAAAGAAGTGATTAAGTGGCTTGATGCAGGTATTGTATTTCCTATCTCTGACAGCAAATGGGTAAGCCCCGTTCAATGTGTCCCCAAGAAAGGGGGGATGACCGTGGTAGTTAATGAGAATAATGATTTAATCCCTACAAGAACTATCACCGGGTGGAGAATTTGCATTGATTATAGAAAATTGAACAATGCCACCCGGAAGGACCACTTTCCCCTCCCCTTCATTGACCAAATGCTTGATAGATTAGCTGGCCAGGAGTACTACTGCTTCTTGGATGGTTACTCGGGGTATAATCAGATTGCTATAGCCCCCGAGGACCAAGAAAAGACCACTTTTACGTGTCCTTATGGAACGTATGCGTTCAAGAGAATGCCCTTTGGTCTTTGTAACGCACCTGCGACTTTTCAAAGGTGTATGATGGCCATTTTTACTGACATGGTCGAGAGGTTTGTAGAAGTATTCATGGATGATTTTTCTGTTTTCGGATGTTCTTTTGATAACTGCTTAATGAACCTCGATAAAGTCCTTGCTAGGTGTGAAGAGACTAACTTGGTACTAAACTGGGAAAAGTGCCATTTCATGGTACGTGAAGGTATAGTTTTGGGACACAAGGTGTCCAAAAATGGTTTGCAGGTGGACAAGGCAAAGGTGGAAGCGATTGAAAAATTGCCTCCACCGATATCTGTCAAAGGCATCCGCAGTTTCTTGGGCCATGCAGGTTTTTATCGTCGTTTTATTAAAGATTTCTCGAAAATTTCCTCTCCCTTGTGCAGGCTTCTTGAGAAGGATGTCGCCTTTAAATTTGATGATGCCTGTCTAAAGGCATTCGAGGAGCTGAAGGGTAGGTTGGTGACTGCACCAATCATAATTGCTCCGGATTGGGAGCAACCATTTGAATTGATGTGCGACGCGAGCGACTTGGCTATTGGAGCTGTCTTGGGGCAAAGGAGAAACAAGATCTTTCACTCCATCTACTATGCGAGCAAAACTCTGAATCCAGCTCAGATGAACTACACAGTCACTGAAAAAGAGTTGCTTGCAGTGGTGTGAGCGTTTGACAAGTTCTGGGCGTATCTTATGGGGACCAAAGTCATCGTCTACACAGATCATTCAGCCATCAGGTACCTGTTTGAGAAAAAGGACGCCAAGCCGAGACTGATTCGGTGGGTCCTACTGTTGCAAGAGTTTGATTTAGAGATTCGAGATCACAAAGGAACAGAGAATCAAGTGGCTGATCACTTGTCCAGATCAGAAAATCGGAACCATGTGGCTGAAGGGGGTGCAATCAAAGAAACATTCCCTGATGAGCAGTTATTGGCAATCACCTCAAGCACAGTCCCGTGGTATGCAGATTATGTGAACTTCATTGCAAGTGGGGTGACACCACCAGAATTGACACCAGATAATAGAAGAAGGTTCTTGCATGATGTGAGACTCTACATGTGGGATGAGCCATTCTTATACAGGCTCTGTGCATATCAGTTGGTGCGGAGGTGTGTTCCTGAGGAGGAAATGAGCTCCATACTTCATAGCTATCACGCCTCACCATACGGGGGTCATCACGGTGGAGACAGGACCGCTCAGAAAGTGCTGCAATCAGGTTTCTATTGGCCAAAGTTGTTTAGGGATGCACACGCCTTTGTTAAAATGTGTGACAGGTGCCAAAGAACCGGAACGATCACGAAGAAGCACGAGATGCCGCTGCAAAACATTCTGGTTGTAGAGCTTTTCGATGTTTGGGGAATTGACTTCATGGGACCGTTTCCACACTCTAACGGACATAGGTACATCTTGGTGGCAGTTGACTATGTGTCTAAGTGGGTGGAGGCCATTGCTCTTCCCACTAATGATGCAAAGGTGGTGGTAAGCTTTGTCAAGAAGCACATCTTCACCCGTTTTGGAACTCCCAGAGTGTTGATCAGTGATGGAGGTACGCATTTCTGCAATAAACTATTGAACAATGTCCTTGCAAGGTACGGAGTCAAGCACAAGGTCTCCACTGCCTACCACCCTCAGACGAGTGGTCAAGTGGAAGTTTCAAACAGAGAGGTCAAGCAAATTCTTGAGAAAACAGTGAGTGCAAATAGAAAAGATTGGGCCGGGAAGTTAGACGATGCATTGTGGGCGTATCGAACAGCCTACAAAACTCCCATAGGTGCTTCTCCGTATAGATTAGTGTATGGGAAGGCATGTCACTTGCCCGTCGAACTTGAGCACAAGGCCTATTGGGCAATAAAGAAGTTGAACATGGATGGGGACTTAGCTGGAGAGAAGAGGTTGCTGCAACTCGATGAGCTCGAGGAGTTTCGATTACATGCATATGAGAA
>NW_017694471.1:0-4024 GCF_001879085.1 Nicotiana attenuata
AATGAACTCATTTGCTTAAGTGTGTTGGACAATGATCCCCTCCTTTGGCACAAGAGATTTGGACATGCAAGTCTGAGCCAACTCAACATATTAGTCTCCAAGGATCTGGTGATAGGGCTGCTTAACATCAAGCTCAAGGAAGACAAAGTTTGTGAGGCTTGTGCAAGGGGGAAGCAGGTAAGATCCTCTTTTAAATGCAAGAAAGTGGTAAGTACCACCAGAACGATGGAACTGGTCCGTATGGATCTCTGTGGTCCAATGAGAATATTAAGCAGAGGTGGTAAAAGACATGTGATGGTGCTTGTTGATGATTACTCTAGGTTTACTTGGACATTTTTTAACATCTAAAGATGAAGCATTTGACATGTTTACTTCTTTTGTTAGAAAAACTCAAAAACAACTAGGTAATCAACTTGCATCAATTAGGTCTGATCATGGAACTGAATTTGAAAATGCTAAGTTTGCTGAATTTTTGCATGCTACATCATAAATAGTTGCATGACTAGACCTCTTGTTAAGAAGATTCCCTATGAGTCACTTAAAGGGAGAAAGCTAAATATATCCCATCTTAGGGCATTTAAATGCAAGTGCTTTGCGCACAATAATGGCAAAGACTCCCTAGGTAAGTATGATCCCAGAAGTGATGAGGGAGTATTCTTGGGATATTCTTCACATAGTAAAGCTTATAAGATATAGAGTAAAAGAACTATGTGTGTAGAAAAAATGTATATGTTATTTTTTTTAAAACTAACATTCTTTCTGAGAGACAGGAATAAGATAATGAAGAGATTGGGCTGATAAGAAATTCAAATGGTGAAATCACAGTCCAGACTGAAGCTGCACCAAAAGAAGGAACATGTGATGGAACAGGTTCTTCTACCCAGGGCAACATGACAGGAGGAACTGACTAGAGAGGAACTGATCATCAAACCTCAAGGGAACTTGTCCATGAACCTATTCCTCAGTAACAAAACCAGGAAGGAACATCCAAAGAAATTGACACTCCTATTGCAACATCCACAAAATTGGCTATAGAAGAACCTGGTTCATCTGTTGATCAGAAGTTGTTGTATAGGGGAATGATTGGTTCTCTTTTATATCTCACTACTAGCAGACCTAACATTGTGTGCAGTGTAGGTCTTTGTGCTCGATTTCAGGTTTTCTAGTTGATAGGAAGAGCAACCCAGGTATAGCACACTTCCTTGGTTCATGTCTTGTGTCATAGGCTACCAAAAAGCAAAATTCAATGGCCTTATCTACTGCTGAAGCTAAGTATGTTGCAACTGCTTCAAGTTGTGCTCAATTGTTGTGGATCAAACAACCATTACTGAACTTTGGAATTGATGTTGGTTGCATCCCTATATTTTTTGTGATAACACTAGTGCTATTAGTATGACAAAGAAACCAGTTCATCATAAGAGAACTAAGCACATAGTGTTAGGCGCCATTTTTGAGGGACAACTATGAGAAAAGCTTGATCACTGTGGAGTTTTGTGCTACTAACAAGCAAATTGCTGACATCTTCACAAAAGCCTTAAGTAGAGATCACTTTGAGAGAAACAGGTTGGAATTAGGGATGATTAAGATCACCTAAAAGGACAAGTTCAAGGTTAAACGAGAAAAAAAAAATGAAAGAAAAAAAAAATTTGGTTAGAAAGTTTGTAAATTGTATAATTAGATTAAATCTTGCTCTGCCTTATACTTTTCATAGTATACTCTTGTGCCATGTTCTAAAATGACTCATTAATCTCTAATGATATTTTCTCTATTTTGGCAAATTTAGACTTACACAAGAGAATTTTCGGTGAAGAACCTGGTTCATCAAGATAACACGGTATGTTTTCTACACTCTGCATAATTTGAAATAACTATATTTGGATCATGAGCAGATTCCTACCAAATACCAAACTCCTTTTTGGACTTATCCGTTACAAGTGAACCAGTCCCATTCAAAAGAGTCCCAACCAAATGGAAGTACCTAGATTCTAGGGATACACTCCAACGTCTCTTCAAAACTAAATTTTAGTTTGATTAAACTTCTAAGAGTCTGAAAAGCTGTAGTTACCCCATCAATTATTCCCTGTATATTGATCAGCTTTGGTGTATTCCTTACTTCATCTCTCTCAAGCCGTCAAAAACTCTCATTCTTATTTCATCTTCCAAACACAATCTAATTCTCTTCTTTTCATACCCTAGCCTAGATATGTCAAACACCTCTGAAAATCCTTCATCACCAAGCAAATAAACAAGCAATTGAAAGCAGGTAGGGAAGAAGAATCCTACAAATCTGAAGATTCATTTAAGTCTGCTACTAAGGGGGAAGAAAGTAGGTCTTTCAAAACTGAACAGGTATCTTCTGATTCTAAAGTTTCTCTTGAGACAATTTCTAAAGTTGCTGCAAATTTGGAGAATAGATTTGTAGGATCTATAGCAGGTGTTGAGACTACAGAATCTCGAGAAGTTGGTGGTAAAAATAAAAAAAAAAAGAAAAAGAAAAAGAGAGCAAGGGTGCTAGGAGTGCTGTGAGGGGAAAGGTAAAAGAGTGGTTGATTCTTCAGCCACTCCTGTTGGTATAATAAAAGAAACTGGTGCAATGGTTGTTTGGGGAGAGGAATTTACTGAAATAGAAGAGAGTGTGAGCAAAACAGAGGGAAGTGGGAAGCTGCTGAGGGGTAGGTTCAACTTGGCAAAAATATAGATGAACCCGTTCCATCTGAATAGGAAACCCTCTTGGACCTACTGATAGGGTTATCAATGGCACCAAAACTCATGCCATTCCCTATGGTTTCATTCTCACAACTATGCTTGCACATTTCAAGGTACCTATGAAGAAGTGGGGTTAATACTCTGCTTGCTTGCGATTATGAAGTCAATGTCATTCTTAATGAACCTAGTTCATCTAAAAAGACACCTATCAATAGCAAAGTCAGAGTCTTGGTACAGGAGAGTGACGCAAAGGATATTGAGATAGCAAGGCTGAAGACACGATTGGTTGAGGTAGAATCTGAGAGAGATGTTCTCAGAACTGAACTTGCAAGGGAAAAGGAGAAGAATGATGGAATTCTTCAAGACATGCTGAAACTTCTCCAAGCAAATAACCCATCCCCTACCTCTTCCAAACCTTAAATCCTAGCCTAGTGTAGATCAACCAGTGACCCAGTTCGGGACGTTTTGTTTCTTTTGATCATGTTTTTAGTATTTTTATTTCTTCTTATGCTTTGTGGTAGAATCTTATCAATCATCAATGAAATTCACTGTTTTTGCTCTAACTGTTTGTTCATATTTCTTTGATGGTTAAAATTCTTAGCTTGATCTATGATGATTAATCCATGATTGCATTTGAAGTAGCCCCAGTGGCCATGAGTAAGTTTTAAAATCTGGTTATCTCACATTTTTTATGCAACTTTTCGATGATGCCAAAAGGGGGAAAAAGGTTGTGCTTTAAACAAGTGATGTTTACACTTTGAACAGTGATGTTTATAACCTAATGTACCTGGTCCTTGATGATAAGTGATATAAAGGAAAAATGTTTAATGTTTCTAACATTGTGTTGATGTTTGAGCTGAGTTCTGGCAGGGCCTAAGTGTATGAAAAGCACAGTGTTTGTCATCATCAAAAAGGGGGAATTTGTTGGCCCAAGTAAAGGTTAGTTTTGAAGACTGACAAAGGAACTCAGACATGAACCAGGTCCATCCAGTGGTCCATCCCTCAGGTTCACAAAAACGGGCAGATTCAAGCATGTGGGATGCACGTGAAGGAGATAAGCTTAAATTGGTGTATTTAATATCTCTTGATCAAAAAGGTTGCATAATTGATAAGGAGAAGGACTCCTTAGTCAAAGAGAACACAATTCAAGATAGGGAAGGAGTTAGAAGTTGAAATCAACTAGAACTCTTCCACCAAGGAAGAGTTGCATCAGAACTCTAGTTATTTCTTCATCTACTAACTCTATAAATTGCAGGATGTTCTCTCATTAAATTGTTGCACAAAAACGCAGAAGTTAAACGTGAATTAGGAGCAAAAT
>NW_017694472.1:0-4024 GCF_001879085.1 Nicotiana attenuata
TGATAATACAAGTTAAAAACTTATATTTGAAACTAGAGAGAGAGCTCTAACCAATTCTAGAGAGGGAGAGAATTCTTTCTCAAGTGGTAGTGTAAGGTGTGTCTTACAAGTGATATGGAGGGCTATTTATAGCCCCACACTATTATCCCCTTCAAGATGCTGCTTATGCCGTGGCACCGCCTCCCCATGCGGTGATGAACGCGCAACCTTACCCGCGGCCACAATATTATACAAAAAACCGAGCTCCACTTCCCAGAAATGCCCATCCTTACCAAGCTCCATATAATCCTCAACCAAATGATCCCCAATACAATCCTCGCCCAAGAGAACCTTTCAGAAAGAATCAGTTCACCCCTATTGGCGAATCATATTCAAGCTTGTTCCAAAAGCTAATCAGGCTAAATCTATTGCAGCCAGTGGCCCCGAACCGGCCGAACCCCGAGTCCCCCTCGCACCGAGCTGATGCTATATGTGAATACCACCTGGAGCAGTGGGACACAGTACAGAGGACTGTTGGACCCTCGAAAGGGCAGTTGAGGATTTGATTGAAGCTGAAAGAATCATTTTTCGGGATGAAGATGCTCCTGATGTGATGAACAATCTGTTGCCTGCACACAACATCGGGCCAATAGTCGGAATTATTTTTGTGAAGATGAGGAATGTGATCCGGCACTGAAGTCCATTGCATCCATGACTGAAACTGAAAAAAAGCCAAAAAAACGATCGCCAAGCCTGAAAGTTCCCCATCAGACGGGAGTCTCGGTAGCCAGTCTTGCTATCCTTTCTGCGTCCGGATTATCTCAGGGTGTGGTCCGGATGTTTTATTTTATTGTCTTACTTTCCGATGTAAACCCTTCTATCTTCAAAAATTGAAAAATATAAAAACCAAAAAAAAAAATCAAAAAAAAAAAAATTCAAAAATCAAATGAAATTAATATTTCATTGTCCAGGAATGTCTCCTTTCTTAATCTTGTCATTTTTCTTATTCTCTTTTTAAAAATGTTAAATGCAGATTTCAATAACATGACATGCTTGCGGACTTCATGCCCAGATCCCAAAAGGCTGTCAGACTTTGAAATAATGAATCAATACTCAGAATGCAAAGAAGATAATTTTGAGGAAATAAAACAAAGAATTGGAACAACTAAAGGAAAATTGGTTTCAGATTGGAAAGGTCCATACATTGCAACAAGAGTACTGTCAAAAGAGTGCGTTGTACTTGGGACACATCGAAGGAAATGTCTCTGAAACAACTGCCAATACAAATGCAGTGAAAAGGTACTATGTTGGATCCTCCGTATAGTTCTAATATTCTCCGGTTGGGATGACGGAGGCTTTCATTCTCGCTACCCAAACACTATCAACCATTTGCAAACCCTTTGAGCCGGCTCCCATTCTTTAATTACCCTCTTTGGAACCTGAAAGTGTTATTGAAAAATGAAATGAAAAAAAAAGAAGAAAAAGAAATGAAAAAAAGAAAAAAAATGAAAGAGGAAAAGCAAAGGAAAAAGAAAGAGAAAACAAAACAAAACAAAAACAAAAACAAAATGTTTCCCTGAACTACGTTCGACTTGATTCCGAAAGGATACGTAGGCAGCCTCTCTCTGGGGTTCAGTCACACCAAAATAAAAATCCAAAGTCCCCCAAAAGTGAAACTGGGGCAGAAGTTATAATGGTTCGGCAATGATCCCGCCCAAAAGGTTCCAAATTTGTAATTCAATCCAAATTCTTTTTACCCCAAACCTTGTTCAAGTCCTTCTGATCAATCGGCAAAGAGGTTCAAAATGGGAGGATGGAGTTATTTGGATCTGATACAACAAAATGAGAGAAATAAATGAGAGAGTCTTATTGGTGAAAACCCACACGGGCACCGTAAGGCGATGGTAAGCAGAGAAAATCAAAATGAAAGAGTCTTGTTAGTGAAAACCCACACGGGCACTATAAGGCGATGGTGAGAAGAGAAATGAGAGAGGTCAGCTAGTGAAAACCTGCAAAGGGCCCCACTGATCGAAAAGAAGATCCTCACAGCCATCGGCATCGACAAAATCCTTGCAAGGTTTCTCGAATTTTGAAGTAGAAGTTGTGATGAATTTCTGAGAGTCGGACGGTTAAATAGATCGGGCATCCAGTCCAAAAGGCATGTCATGTTCATTGAAGTCCGTATGTACTCCAGATAAGTCCTTCTTTCCTCTCCCCGAAAGGGATACCTCTCGTTTAAATTCATTGTCCTATCCATTATTTATTTTTCTTTGAATCCCTTTCGATCTAACTCTATTCCGGAATTGAGACAAAGAAGGGATGGCAAGACTGATTTACATGGCTTTCGTTTGACACGAGAAAGCACCCAGCCTCGTCACGGGCATCAAGTCGACCCTGACTAGCCATGGCGGCCGATGCTTCGAAATCAAAACTCTTGGAAAGAGAAAATCAAATTGAAGCGCCTATAAGGCAATTGAAGTTGAAAAGGTTGAGTCCCACGGGGCTGGCCGTCTTGGCAAAGGTTTGAAAAGGCAAGGTATCCCAAATGCTCTAAAATTGAAGTTGAAAGAAAGAAGCCAGAAATGAAAGGCCTATAAGGGCGAAATAAAGTTGGAAAATGTTAAATCCCACGCGACTAGCCGTTGCAGCAAAGTTTGAGAAAAAAAAAAGAGAAAAAAATGATGAAAAAAAGAAAAGGAAGTCAGAAAGGAAAGGCCTATGAAGGCAAAATAAAGTCGAAAAGGTTGAGTTCCACCAACCAACCGCCAGGGCAAAATCTGGAAAAAACCAAAGGTTCTCAGGGCCTGAAATGAAATTGGTCCCCAGGAAACAAGCAGTTGCAATTGAGATCTTCATCAAAGAAGCTGGGCCGAGATCAAGCGATTGAGACAATCAAGGCCACAAAACCAACCACCGTTTCAACTAACAATTGTTCTTTGTTTGAAAACTTGAAATAGGTGCAATCCAAGGCAACCGTGCAAGAAGCAGGTGCAACCAAAAAGAAATGCACAAGAGCTAGAAACAGCTCTACAACAATAATCAATCCAAAAGGGAAGTCTCCTTCATATTCTTTCCTGCATTTTTACCCATTTTCTTAAACTAAAAAAAATAATATAAGAATGATGAAAAAAAAAGAGGAAGAAAAATTCAAAACCATGGTAGCATAGGGCCTCCAACCTCTAGCTGCATCCTTTCCAACATAGGGCCTCATTCCCTAGTTATCCCCGGCATAACCCGAGGACCTTTTTTCTTTTCTCCCGGCGTAACCCGTGGATCTCCCTGGCATAACCCAAGGACCCTTTTTTTTTCTACCGGCATAACCCGTGGATCTCTCTGGCATAACCCAAGGACCTTTTTTTCTTTTCTCCCGGCATAACCCGTGGATCTCACTGGCATAACCCAAGGACCTTTTTTCTTTTATCCCGGCATAACCCGTGGATCTCCCTGGCATAACCTAAGGACCTTTTTTCTTTCCTCCCGGCATAACCCGTGGACCTCCCCGGCATAACCCGAGGACCTTTTTCTTTTCTCCCTGGCATAACCCAGGGACCTTTTTGCTTTTCTCCCGGCATAACCCGTGGATCTCCCTGGCATAACCCAAGGACCTTTTTTCTTTTCTCCCGGCATAACCCGTGGACCTCCCTGGCATAACCCAAGGACCTTTTTTTTCTTTTCTCCCGGCATAACCCGTGGATCTCCCTGGCATAACCCAAGGACCTTTTTTTTTTCTCCCGGCATAACCCATGGATCTCCCTGGCATAACCCAAGGACCTTTTTCTTTTCTCCCGGCATAACCCGTGGATCTCCCTAGCATAACCCAAGGACCCTTTTTTTCTTTTCTCCCGGCATAACCCGTGGACCTCCCCGGCATAACCCGAGGAACTTTTTTCTTTTCTCCCGGCATAACCCGTGGACCTCCCTGACATAACCCAGGGACCTTTTTCTTTTCTCCCGGCATAACCCGTGGACCTCCCCGGCATAACCCGAGGACCTTTTTCCTTTTCTCCCCGGCATAACCCGAGGACCTTTTTCTTTTCCGTCATAA
>NW_017694473.1:0-4022 GCF_001879085.1 Nicotiana attenuata
TTTCGTATTCCACTACGTTCCGTTTTGTCCCTTCCTTCCTTCTTCTTTCTTTTTTTCGTTTTGTTTGTTTTGTTTTCTTTTTAGTATTAAAAAAAAAAAATTTTTCTTTTGTTTTGAAAGTGTTTGAATGTTGAAGATATGCGAGGGGTACTTACTTGTGAGGTTTGCGGCGGGTAAGTCACTGCATAACACATTTTTGCGATCGCATATGTGTTATGCGGTGGGTCAGCTTGAGTTGCTCGTGGAAAAAATGCGGTGCACTATGCGATCGCATACTGAGAATGCGGTCTGCAAAGTGCACCTCCTCGCCGCATTCTTACAACCAAATTTGCCAAACAAACTGTCTAGGTTTGCGACCACAATGCGGTCCGCATAGTTAAAATGCGACCGCATTTGTGTAGCAAATTTCCCATGGTGACTTTTCTTCCCTTTCACAAGCAATTTTACCCAGTGTTATGATCTTTTGAATCCCCTGCACTCTAACACACACTTTAAATTGCTCAATCAAATCTGTCTAACAAAATTAAAATTTAAAGGACAAATACGGTGTTACCACACAGGGTTGCCTCCCATGAAGCGCTTGATTTAACGTTGCAGCACGACGAAGTTGGCATTTCTTTGGGTTCACTCATTGGGCGGGCACGGACCATCTTTGAGAGCCAACTGCTCCACCAAGTGTTTTTCTCCATTTGTGCTCAAGTAGTGCTTGACGCGCTGGCCATTTACTTTGAAGGTTCGATGTCCATCCTCCGATTCTAGTTCCACAGCTCCAAAAGGAGAGACATTGACCACCTTGAACGGACCGGACCATTTCGATTTGAGCTTGCCGGGAAATAATTTGAGCCTTGAGTTGAAGAGCAAAACCAAGTCACCTGACTTGAACTCCCCTTTCAAGATCTTATTGTCGTGGACGAACTTCACCCTTTCTTTGTACATAGCTGCACTTTCATATGCATGGAAACGGAATTCCTCCAGTTCATTGAGTTGTGTTAACCTCAAATTTGCGGCTTCAGCCCAGTCCAAGTTCAACCTTTTTAATGCCCACATGGCTTTGTGCTCCAGTTCTACGGGTAGATGACAAGCTTTGCCGAAGACTAACCGATAAGAAGAAGTGCCAATAGGAGTTTTGTAGGCCGTGCGGTATGCCCACAATGCGTCATCTAGCTTCCTTGACCAATCGGTCCTGTGTGAATTAACAGTCTTTGCTAGAATGTTCTTTATCACCCGGTTAGAAACTTCAACTTGGCCACTTGATTGGGGATGATAAGGTGTGGCCACCTTATGCTTGACGCCATATGTCTCTAGTAGCCCCGTTAAAGCCTTGTTACAGAAATGAGACCCACCATCACTAAGAATGGCTCTAGGAGTGCCAAACCGCGTGAATATGTTTTTCTTTTAGAATGTGGTCACACTCCTTGCCTCGTTGTTTGGTAAGGAATTGCTTCAAACCATTTGGACATATAGTCCACAACCACCAAGATATATTTCATCCCACAAGAGCTCACAAAGGGACCCATAAAATCAATTCCCCACACATCGAAGATCTCTAACTACATCATAAAGTGCACTCGCATTTCATTCCTCTAGGAGATTGATCCTTGCCTTTGACATTGGTCACAAGCCTTGACCATTTGACTTGCATCATGATAAATCGACGGCAAATAATAACCACATTCAAGCACCTTAGCCGCCGTTCGATTTCCCCCATGGTGACCCCCAACCGGTGAGTCATGGCATGCCTTTAGAATTGGCATAATCTCCTCTTCTGGAACACACTTTCGGATGATGTTATCAGTACAAACACGGAACAAGAATGGTTCTTCCCAATAGTATTGTTGACGATCTCTCAAAAACTTCTTCTTTTGATAGGATTCCAATCTATCCGGAATAAGGTCACTAACCAATTAGTTAGCAATATCGGCATACCAAGGAGCAAAAGTTCTAGATAATGCCAATATGTGTTCGTCCGGGAAAGCATCATTGATATCAAGATCTTCCTTTGGTCTCCCTGCCTCTTCAAGCCTTGATAAATGATCGTCTACTTGATTTTCCGTTCCGTTGCGATCCTTGACCTCGAAGTCAAATTCTTGCAACAACAAGACCCACCGAACCAACCTAGGCTTTGCATCCTTCTTTGCCATGAGATAGCGAAGAGCAACATGGTCTGTGTACACTATCACCTTGGATCCCAACAAAGAAGCCCGGAATTTCTCAAAGGCATAGACAATGGCAAGAAGTTCTTGCTCAGTCACCGTGTGATTCATTTATGTTCCATTGAGTGTCTTGCTTGCATAAAAGACCGGGTGAAGAACCTTGTTGTGATGTTGGCCAAGCACTGCTCCAATAGCTACACCATTGGCGTCACACATGAGTTCGAATGGAAGAGACCAATCGGGTGTGACAATAATAGGTGCCGTGGTGAGCTTTTGCTTCAATTCCTCAAAGGCTTTGACGCATTTCTGGTCAAACAAAAATTTTGCATCTTTCTCAAGGAGTTTGCACATAGGATTTGCAATCTTGGAAAAATCCTTGATGAAACGCCTATAGAATCCGGCATGCCCGAAGAAACGTCAGACACCTTTAACTGAGGTAGGTGGAGGAAGCTTGAAATGATCTCGATCCTTGCCCGGTCAACCTCTATGCCATGTTTCGAAATTTTATGCCCCAATACAATGCCTTTATCCACCATGAAATGGCATTTCTCTCAGTTAAGCACAAGGTTGGTCTCCTTACATCTCTTGAGCACTTGTCTAAGAATTTTAAGACAATTCTCAAAAGAGTCACCTACCACAGAAAAATCGTCCATGAAAACCTCTATAAAATCCTCCACCATGTCGGAGAAGATGGACACCATACATCTTTGAAAAGTAGCCGGAGCGTTGCACATACCAAACGACATCCGGCTAAAGGCAAAAATTCCATAAGGGCAGGTGAATGTTGTCTTCTCTTGGTCCTCCAATGCTATGTTGATTTGGTTATAACCAGAATATCCATCAAGAAAGCAATAGAATGACCTTCCCGCTAGCCGATCAAGCATTTGATCAATAAAAGGCATAGGAAAATGGTCTTTGCATGTGGCACTGTTGAGCTTCCGATAATCCATACACACCCTCTATTTGGTCACCATTCTTGTTGGGATGAGCTCATTTTTATCATTTTCAATTACGGTCATGCCTCCCTTTTTCGGCACACATTTCACCTGGCTCACCCAAGAACTATCGGCAATGGGGTAGACTACCCCGGCATCCAACCACTTGATGATTTCTTTCTTTACCACCTCTTGCATGGACGGGTTCAACCGTCGTTGGTGCTCCTTTACTTGGTTTATTTTCATTCTCCAATTGGATCTTGTGTTCAAATTCCAGCGGGAATCCCTCGGATGTCCGCAATTGTCCATCCAATAGCTTGTCTATGCGCCTTCAATACATGCAACAATTATTCTACCTGCACATCATTCAACAAAGAAGAAACGATTACCGGTAAAGTATCATTTGAGCCAAGAAAATTATACCTCAAGTGTGGTGGAAGTGGATTGAGCTCTAGTTGCGGTGGCTCAATAATAGAAGGCTTTGGGGGAGGAGTGACTCTATTCTCCAAGTCGAGAGAGAGCTTTGCCGGAGCAAAGTGTAGGACCCAAGCCCCTCCAATGCAGTGACTGATTTCATATATCCTTCCATATCTTCACCATCAAAGTTCACCAAAATAGCCGCCAACGCCTCACCGAGGCATTGTTCTTCCATCTTCATTTCAACCGCATCTTCCACTTCATGAACAACATCAATCACCGAGATGCTTTTATATTCATGTGGTAGTTTCATACCCTTGCTTGCTTGGAATGTAACCTCTTCATCATTCACATGGAATTTTATCTCATTCCATTCCGAATCCATTAGTGCTCTTCCTGTGGCAAGGAATGGTCTCCCCAAAATGATAGGTATCTCTTTGTCAACCGCACAATCAAGGATTACGAAATCGGCGGGTAAATGAAACTTTCCCACTTTAACAAGCACATCATCAACAAT
>NW_017694474.1:0-4021 GCF_001879085.1 Nicotiana attenuata
GCCTTTGAGGAGCTGAAAAAGAGTTTGGTGATTGCACCCATCATTGTTTCACCCAACTGGGAGCAACCGTTCGAGCTCATATGCGACGCCAGTGATTATGCTATAGGAGCAGTCTTAGGGCAACACAAAGACAAGATTATGCACCCGATTTACTATGCAAGAAGGACGTTCAGTGGTGCACGGCTTAGTTACACTGTCACGGAAAAGGAAATGCTCGCTGTAGTGTTTGCCTTCGACAAGTTCAGGCCGTACTTAATTGGCTCAACAATTATTGTTTATGCTGACCATGCAGCAATTAGGTACTTGATAGCAAAGAAGGAGTCAAAGCAGGCTTGATTCGATGGGTTCTTTTGCTACAAGAATTCGATCAAGAAATCTATGACGGAAAGGGGACGGACAATCAAGTGGCAGACCACCTCTCGAGGTTGGAAGGAGCAGAAAAGAGAATGGAGGTTGAAGATATCACAGAGACATTCCCGGATGAACAGCTACTTGCTGTGACAATGAAGGAGAGCCATGGTATGTTGATATTGCTAATTAATTAGCAAGCGGTATAATACCTTATGATCTCTCCTCAATTCAAAAGAAAAAGTTCTTCCTGATTGTCGATCTTATTATTGGGATGAACCTCTACTTTTTAAGCTATGTGTTGATAACATGATCCGGAGGTGTATCCCCGAGAAAGATCAACATTCTGTTTTGCAGGCTTGCCATGCTTCACCATATGGTAGACACTTTGGAGGAATTCAGACAGCAAAGGTGTTGGAATCGGGTTTATATTGGCCAACTCTGTTCAAGGACGCCCACGCTTGGGTCAAAAGTTGCGATGAATGCCAAAGGACATGCAACATTTCTCGCCGTCACGAGATGCCAATGACCACAATTCAAGAGGTGGAGATTTTTGACATGTGGGGGATCGACTTTATGGGGTCGTTCGTCAGCTCGTATGGTAACAAATATATATTGGTGGCGGTTGACTATGTCTCCAAGTGGGTCGAAATGGTGGCTCTCCCAACCAATGATGCAAAAGGGGTAACGGGCTTTCTAAAGAAAAACATCTTCACACGTTTTGGCACCCCGAGAGCTATAATCAGTGATGGTGGAACCCATTTTTGCAATAGAGCGTTCGCACGGCTTTGGAAAAGTACGGAGTTCGTCATAAGGTGACCACCCCTTATCACCCACAGTCGAGCAGGCAAGTTGAAGTGTCAAATAGGGAATTAAAAGTGTCCTTACAAAAATAGTGAATGCAACAAGGACCGATTGGGCGAAGAAGCTGGATGATGCATTGTGGGCGTACCGCACAGCATTTAAAACTCCAATTGGTATGTCACCGTACAAGTTGGTATTTGGAAAGGCATGCCACCTTCCGGTTGAGCTCGAACATAAAGCACTTTAGGCATTGCGGCAGTTGAATTTGGATATGGAGACAGCAGGCACCAGCAGAATCACTGGTTTACATGAGCTCGAGGAATTCAGGTTCCAGGCATTTGAGAGTGCTAGACTATACAAAGAAAGGATGAAACTAATGCATGATAAGCACATCTTGGATCGAAACTTCAAACCCGGAGATCTAGTGTTGTTATAGAACTCGAGATTGAGATTGTTTCCGGGTAAGTTGAAGTCCCGATGGTCAGGACCCTTCAAAGTGGTGCAAATGTTCTTAATTGGAGCTGTGGAGATTGAATCAGAAGATGGGACAAATAAGGTCACGGTGAATGGGCAAAGGCTGAAACATTACCTTGGCATGGCCGAAGAAAAAGGGGATAGAGTGGTAATAACATTGGTAGAGCCCCAGTACGCAAATGAGGAGTGATGATCAAAGCCTGCGTCGTGCCGCGACGTTAAATCAGGTGCTTCATTGGAGGCAACCCATTGATTTGTTGTATTCGTCGGAGTTACGTAAGTATCCCAGAGGTAGGTACAAACATAAAAAAAAAAAATTTGTACGCTTAATCCGCGGCCGCGGATTGACCGCGATTTTGACAGGTTTTCTGTTCGCGGCCGCGGATCTGACCGCGAAACCGGCCGCGGATTAGGCGACATCAGGTAAGTATTTTTTATTTTTTAAATTTTTTTTTCTTTCCCTTCACCCCCCTTTTAATTAATTTTTTTTCTTTTTAATTAAAACCCTCATCCCCCATCCGCATTCCCCCTCTTCTCTTTTACCCCCCTTCTCTTAACAACACACAACACAACATAATTAAAAAACACAACCCTCCCCTTCCCCTCTAACGATTTCCCTCAAATTCTTCACCAAATCCCTTTCTTTTCTCCCTCTTCTCCACTCACCCGATCTTCCATCTAAGATCATCGCAAGGTTCTCAAGTAAGTCTATGATTCTACTCTCTTCTTTTAGTTTCTTTTATTTTGTTTTTATTTCTTTTCCTTTTTATTCTTTGTTTCTTATTTTATAGTTGTAAGAAAGTAGAATTTTAGGTACTCTTATTGATGTGTATTTGTTGATATAATTGTGATATGTGAAAACATTAGGTTGGTTGGGGTTGGAAAAACATTGTTGAATGGTGAGGAATGAGTGTTTAATTGGGTCCCTTGGTACATTGGGGGGCATATGCACATGAGGTATTTGTTGAATTGCCCCAATGAACTTTATAGTATAAATTGTGACCCAGGGGGTGCGTGAAGTCTAAGTAGCCACTCTTGGGTCACCTATTCCGCTGAGTTTTGATAATTGTGGTTATGGTGTAGGTACAATGAGATCTTCAAAGAAGAGACGCACTACCGGTGGTTCGTCCCATGGATGGGCATCATCCAGTTCAGGGCAGTTTGATAGCACCCACTTTGTCTCTAGAGATGCCCAGGACCGATTCATTGAAAAGGGTATTAGAAAGCCGGTATCAGAACGGAGAATTGATAGGGGTTCCCTCCGAGGCTGAGTGCCCCAATATGTTTAGGGAGCTGACTAGGCGCAGGCTCGACATCTTCTTCGAGGAGCCGGGGGATGGTAATTTGTTGCTAGTAAGGGAATTTTATGCCAACTGTCCCGAACATGAGGATCACGTTTTCATGGTGCGGCAAAAGAGGGTGAATGCCTCGATTGAAGTTATCAGGCGAGTGTATCGCTTGCCTGAATTTACTAGGGAAAGGGATTACTATAACACTTACAAGCGAGAACCTACACAGTGGGAATTGTTTTTCCCAACTATCTGTAAACCAGACAAGGAGGTACTGTGGGTTACTCGGGGATCGAAGTTGCACTCCTCCTCACTCACCTTTGAAGGCAAGTGTTGGTTGTAAATCATTAACAATCGACTGCTGCCGTCCCACAACACCACTGAAGTCAATGGACCGCGAGCTGCTTTGATCTGGTGCTTTATGAATGGCCATGATTTTGATGTGGCCGAGGTTATTCACTCGGAGATGTTCATCCGTTCACCACAGCGGAGGTATGGGTTCTTTTTCCCATCTCTGGTCACTCGATTGTGTCGGGCTGTAGGGGTAGCAGAGAACCCCCATGTAGATGGTAAGGTGAAGAAAGAGACCATGTTCCGAGCGTCCAAGGTGACCATTGGGAAAGAGGCAGTGGCAGCCAGTTCAACTGATAGTGATGATTTTGAGGCATCTGAGGAGGGGGATGATGAACACGATGAAGTGGGGGCTGCGTCACCCTCCCATGAGCATGTTGTGGAAGCCGAAGGGCCATCCGGGGTTGGTCGGGTTACACGGCCGGCAGCATTAGAGCAGGAAATGGCAGGGTTGCGGACTACAATCACAGACTTGGGGACTAGAGTTGATGCTTTGGCCACCCAGAATGCTAAATTCGAAAAGAAAATCATGGCCTGGTTACGTGTGCTGGGGAGAGCGTGTCACTTAGACCCCGGCACAGTCTCTGATCAGGACTGATCTTCCAGGGAAGTGCCTTTGCCTCACATTACTTTCTAGTTTATGACATGAGGACATGCCATCTTTTTAAGTGTAGGGTGGGGGGTACTTCGTTGGTATGTTGTGTATATATAGGAATGTAGTTGATTCTAGTTTGATTGTAGTCTTTGGTTAATTT
>NW_017694475.1:0-4021 GCF_001879085.1 Nicotiana attenuata
ACCATGCCTAATGCGGATATGTCTTCTTTTTCCATTGTACACACTATTTTTGACAATTCCAATTGCTGCCTGTGAGTCACAATGTAGAGAAAATGGTGAAGCTTGTCTTCCCCATAAAGGCACGTCTGCCAATAAGTTTCTCAACCACTCGGCTTCTTGCCCTGCCAACTCAAGAGCAATGAATTCAGACTCCATAGTAGATCGTGCTATACAAGTCTGTTTTGAAGACTTCCATGAAATAGCACCTGCACCCAAAGTAAACACATAGCCACTAGTGGAGCTAACTTCATCATTGTCAGTAACCCAGTTTGCATCACAAAATCCTTCTAAAATAGCAGAAAATTTATTAAAATGCAAACACCAATCCATAGTACCTCTCAAATATCTTAGCAAACGATGAAGAGCATTCCAGTGTTCACTACTAGGGTTGTGAGTATATCTACTCAATCTCCTAACAGCATAAGCAATATCAAGTCGTGTATAATTCATGAGAAACATTACACTACCAATTATCTTAACATACTCAGTTTGAGAAATACTAGATTCCTTATTCTTTTTCAAGTGTATGCTAGGATCATAAAGAGTTCTCATAGGTGCTACATCAAAACAATTAAATATTTTCAACATTTTCTCAATATAATGAGACTGGGATAATGAAAAACCACGAGAAGTTCTTTTGATTTTAACACCTAAAATCACAACTGCTTCTCCAAGATCTTTCATTTCAAATTTAGAAGACAAAAATTCTTAGTCTCATTAATGACATTCACATTAGGGCCAAAGATTAATATGTCATCCACATACAAACATATAATAACACAATCTGATCCTCTTGGAATAAACACAAGTATCAGATGTATTAACAACAAAACCATCATCGACTAATGTGCTATTAAACTTTTCATACCATTGCTTAGGTGCCTACTTTAGACCATACAAAGACTTTCTCAATTTGCATACTTTATTCTCCTGTCCTTGGATCATAAATCCCTCAGGTTGAGACATATAGATCTCTTCCTCTAAATCACCATTTAGGAAAGCTGTTTTAACATCCATTTGATGTATCACTAAATTATGAATAGCGGCTAAAGCAACAAAAGTTCTAATAGTCGCTATCTTAGTCACAGGAGAATAAGTGTCAAAGTAATCAAAGTCTTTCTTTTGGTTAAAACCCCTAATAACAGTCTAGCCTTATATTTCTTAATTGTACTATCAGGTCTTAATTTCTTCTTAAATATCCACTTGCTACTTATGGGTTTACAACCTTTAGGCAAATCAGACAAGTTCCAAGTGTGATTAGAAACTATAGAGTCTAATTCACTTTTAATGGCCTCTTTCCAAAAGTTAGCATCTATTGACCTCATTGCTTCATTGTATGTCTTAGGGTCTTCTTCTATTAAATAGATTGACACTAATTCATCACTCAAAATATCAAGATCAATATTTTCAGTTAAGAAAGTGGTAATAAAGTCAGGACCAAAGCAAGCTTCAATTCTACGCCTCTTACTTCTTCTAAGTTTATTTTCATGCTCATTAGCAGTAACACTAGAAGAAGGTACAATATGAGAGTTAATAGACATAGATGTAGAAGCATTATTCGGCACATCATTAGGCACATTCGCTCAAAAAATTCTGCATCCCTAGATTCACAAATAGAACTATCATTCAAAGACATAAATCTATATGCAGCACTATTTTGAGCATAACCAATGAAAATAGCATCAAAAGTCTTGGGTCCAACAGTTACTTGTTTAAAATCAGGTAGACCAACCTTAGCCAAACACCCCCACACTTTTATGAATTTTAAGTTAGGGGCAAACCCTTTCCATAACTCATATGGAGTTTTATCTAACTTCTTATGAGGGACTTTATTAAGAACATAGCATGCAGATAAAACAGCTTCCCCCCACATATTATCAGATAAACCCGGACTCAAAAGCATAGAGTTCATCATTTCCTTAAGAGTTCTATTTTTCCGTTCAGCTACACCATTTTGTTGGGGAGTATAGGGAGCACTAACCTCATGTATAATACCATTGTCCTCAAAAAAGGCTTCTAGAATATTAGTACTATATTCACCACCCCTGTTAGACCTAAGTCTCTTGATTTTTCTATCTAATTGATTCTCTACTTCTGCCTTGTATTTTAAAAACATGCTTTCAGCCCCATCTTTTGACTTAAGAAGATATACCTTAGTGTATCTAGAAAAGTCACCTACAAAGGTGATATAGTATTTCTTTCCACCTTACTAACAGTGTTCTTGAAATCTGCTAAGTCTGAATGTACTAGTTCAAGCAATTCTGTTTTTCTACTAGTTACATTCTTAAAAGGCTTTTTGGTATGTTTTGCTTCTACACAAATAGGACACTTAGAAAAATAATCAACATTAACTGCAGGAATTAATTCCATTTTCCTAAGTCTTTTAATAGAGGCAATAGTAACATGACCTAGTCTACCATGCCACAAATCAATAGACTCAGCAATATAATCAGAATTGAAAGTACTAGCATCATCAGCAATCTCTTGAGCGATGTTCAGTACAAATAAACCCCCACTAAGGTAACCCTTCCCAACAAAGTCTCCCCCACGAGAAATAACAACTTTATAAGATTAAAAAACAAGTTTAAGACCTACCTTGTTGAGAAGCGCACCAGAAACTAAGTTTCTACAAAGGGAGGGTACATAGAGAACATTGTTCAGAGCTAAAGTTTTTCCAGAAGTTAATTTAAGAAGAGTTTTTCTTTTACCCATAACTCCAGCTGTAGTGGAGTTACCCATGTAGACACACTCGCCATCAGCAGATTCTTCAAAGTCATGAAACAGCTCTTTGTTGGCGCAAAGATGCCTTGAAGCGCCTGTGTCCAGTATCCTGTCAGTCTTGTTAGCCACCATGTTTGCCTCAACAACCACAGCAGCAATGACATCACCACCCTCTGTAAGGTTGGCTTGGACTAGAGCTTTTCCTCCATTCTTTGATCTTTGTCCTTGTCTCTGGTTGCACTGAAAAGCCTTGTGACCAATTTTGCCGCAGACATAGCAAGGTCCTTTCGACTTTTGAATATGGCCCTCCGGCTTATTGAAGTAATTCTGCTTCTTCACATGTCCTTTCTTCTGGCCTTTCTTCTGTTTTCCTTTAAACTTGTCTTTCACAAAAGTACTAGAAGATTCCACAAGGTTAGCTTTAGAAGAATTAAGAGAGAGAGATTTCATCTTATCCTTAAGTCGTTCGGGCTCCTCATCTTTGAGACGGTTTGCTTCCTCAGTCCTCATGTGACTGATCAGTTCTTAAAGAGTTTAGTTTTTCTCTTGTGCTTCAGTTGATCCCTGTAATCACTCCAGGAAGGTGAAAACTTTTCAAGCAGAACATTAGCCGGAAGAACCTCACACATCTCCATACCCTCGCTCAAGGCATCTTATTAAGGCTTTGCTTTAGGCCTCGGATAATATCGAGCCGCCCTTGATATCTAGGCATCTTTTTATGTAGAATAATGGTCAAAACATGATCAACAAATACTAACGGACATTAGCCGAATCGGTGTTTTTTCCTTTTTTGGATAACTTATTGTAAGAAAAATGAGTAGATAATATTGACTAAGAACAAGAAGGAAAGAAGAACAACTTATCAAAAATACTATGTCGTGGCAAGCCACTGCCTTGAAAGCGATTTCGGCCCGACTAGGTGCAAATCGTTAAGGCCGGTCGCTCCCCAAGGTTCCACAGCACCTCCAAACACGTGCACTCGTGGCTGGAAGTTTAGAATTTGCACAAAACAGTTGCCCGGAAAGAAGAGAAGATGAAGGTATTTTATGTAATTGTTACAGGAATTAAAGAATGTTGTAGGAAGAAAAGTAATGATTAGAAAGATAGATTCTTGGTTAAGATTGAGTGAATATGATGGCTAATGATCATCTTATTTATAGGCAATTAGGGAGGTTGCATGTATGACAAGTGTGGAGAGTCTTTTAACACTTGTCCAAATATATAGTCCACTTGTCTTCAATATTAACAAGTGTACCTAATC
>NW_017694476.1:0-4021 GCF_001879085.1 Nicotiana attenuata
AAACTTGCTCCACTCATTAAAACACCTCAAACAACACTAAAACCATCATTTCTCATCGAATTCAAGCCTAAGTTCTTCTAAAACTTCCGAAACACGCATTCGATCAGAAACCCAACCAAAACACCTCCGAATGACCTGAAATTTTGCACACACATCCAAAATCACCTAACGAAGCTACAGCAACTCTCGGAATCTCATTCCGACCCCCGGATCAAAATCTCACCTACCAACCGGAATTCGCCAAAATACTAACTTCGCCAATTCAAGCCTAATTATACACCGAACCTCCAAAATCAATTCCGATCGCACTCCTAAGTCACAAATCATCCCCCGAAGCTAACCAAATTATCGGAATTCAAATCCGAGCCCTCTAACACAAAAGTCAACATCCGGTTGACTTTTCCAACTTAAGCCTTCTTAAAAGAGACTAAGTGTCTCATTTCTTATCACAACCATTCCAAACCAACTCTAACACATCAAATACTGATAATGAAACATGAAGAAGCATAACATGGGGGAAACGGGGCGGTAACTCACGTGACGACGGGTCGGGTCATCACATCCTCCCCAACTTAAACAAACGCTCGACCTCGAGCGGGTCAAGCAACATACCTGAAGTCTCAAATAGGTGAGGATATCTGCTCCGCATCTCCTACTCGGTCTCCCAGGTAGCCTCCTCCACGGGCCGACCTCTCCATTGCACTTTCACTGATGCAACATCCTTTGATCTTAACTTCCGAACCTGACGATCCAAAATGGCTGCTGGCTCTACCTCATAAGTCAAGTCAAGTCACCCTCCAGCTGAACTGTACTGAAATCTAAAACATGGGAGGGGTCCCCAATGTACTTTCGGAGCATAGACACATGAAAAACTGGATGCACGCCCGACAAGCTAGGTGGCAAGGCAAGCTCATAAGCCACCTCCCCGATCCTCCTAAGTACCTCAAAAGGCCCAATGAACCGGGACTCAGCTTCCCTTTCTTCCCAAATCTCATAACACCCTTTGTGGGTGAAACCTTCAGCAAGACCTTCTCACCAATCATAAAAGATACATCTCGAACCTTCCTGTCTGCATAGCTCTTCTGTCTCGACTGTACTGTACGGAGTCTCTCCTGAATCACCTTCACCTTCTCCAATGCATCCTGAACCAAATCTGTCCCCAACAACCTAGCCTCCCAGGGCTCGAACCAACCAACTGGAGATCTACACCGCCTCCCATACAAGGCCTCATACGGTGCCATCTGAATGCTGGACTGATAGTTGTTGTTGTAGGCAAACTCTGCAAGCGGTAGAAACCGATCCCATGACACTCCAAAATCAATAACACAGGCACGTAACATATCCTCCAATATCTGAATGGTGCGCTCGGACTGCCCGTCCGTCTGAGGGTGAAAAGCTGTGCTCAACTGCACCTGAGTACCCAACTCTCGCTGAACCGCCTGCCAAAACTGAGAGGTGAACTGAGTGCCCCGATTTGATATGATGGAAACTGGGACACCATGCAATCGAACTATCTCCCGAATATAGATCTCTGCCAGCCGCTCTGAAGAATAAGTAGTACAAACTGGAATGAAGTGCGCGAACTTGGCCAGCCTATCTACAATCACCAAATAGCATCAAATTTCTTCAGAGTTCGTGGAAGTCCGGTAACAAAATCCGTAGTGATCTTCTCCCACTTCCACTCAGGAATAACCATCTGCTGATGTAAGCCACCCGGTCTCTGATGCTCATATTTCACTTGCTGACAATTAAGACACCGGGCTACATACTCCACAATATCTCTCTTCATCCTCCGCCACCAATAGAGCTGTCTGAGATCCTGATACATCTTCGCGGCACCCGGATGAATGGAATACCGCGAGCTATGGGCCTCCTCCAATATCAACTTCCGAAGCCCATCCACATTGGGCACGCAAATCCGGCCCTGCATCCTCAACACACCATCATCTCCAATGGTCACATCCCTGGCATCATCATGCTGAACCCTGTCCTTAAGGACAAGCAAATGCGGATCATCATACTGACACTCCCTGATGCGGTCATACAAGGAAGACCGAGAAACCACACAAGCCAACACTCGACTGGGCTCTGAAATATCTAATCTCACAAATCGGTTGGCCAAGGCCTGAACATCAACTGCAAATGGCCTCTCCTCAACTGGAATGTATGCCAAGCTCCCCATACTTATCGACATCCGGCTCAAAGCATCGGCCACTACATTGGCCTTCCCCGGGTGATACAGGATAGTAATGTCATAATCCTTAAGTAACTCCAACCATCTACGCTTCCTCAAATTAAGATCCTTTTGCTTGAACAAATGCTGAAGACTGTGATGATCAGTGAATACCTCACAGGATACGCCATACAAGTAATGCCTCCAAATCTTCAGTGCATGAACTATAGCTGCTAGCTCCAAGTCATGGACGGGGTAGTTCTGCTCATGGGGCTTCAACTGACGAGAAGCATACGCAATAACTCTACCCTCCTGCATCAAAACACAACCAATCCCAACTCTCGAAGCATCGCAATATACCGTATAAGATCCTGAAGCTGATGGCAAGACTAAAACTGGAGTTGTGGTCAAAGCCGTCTTGAGCTTCTGAAAGCTCTCCTCACACTCGTCCGACCATACAAATGCAACACCCTTCTGAGTCAACTTGGTCAAGGGCGATGCAATAGAGGAAAATCCCTGCACAAAACGGCGATAGTAACCTGCCAACCCTAGGAAGCTGCGAATCTCTGTGGCTGAGGTCGGTCTAGGCCAACTCTACAATGCCTCTATCTTCTTTGGGTCAACCTGGATACCCTCACTGGACACCACATGTCCCAAGAAAGCCACTGAACCGAGCCAGAACTCACATTTGGAGAACTTTGCATAAAGCCTCTCCTCTCTTAGTCTCTGCAATACAACTCTCAAATGCTGTGCGTGCTCCTCCTGACTGCGCGAGTATACCAGTATGTCATCAATGAATACTATGACAAATGAATCCAGGTAAGGCCAGAACACACTGTTCATCAGGTGCATGAAAGCTGCTGGGGCATTGGTCAGCCCGAAAGACATGACAAGAAATTCATAGTGACCGCATCTAGTCCTGAAAGCAGTCTTATGAATATCTGAGTCCCTGATTTTTAACTGGTGGTAATCCGAACGGAGATCAATTTTTGAGAACACCCTCGCTCCCTGAAGCTGGTCAAATAAATCATCAATGCGAGGTAAGGGTTACTTGTTTTTAATTTTTACCTTGTTCAACTGCCTATAATCGATGCACATTCTCATCGTGCTATCCTTCTTTTTCACAAATAGAACTGGTGCACCCCAAGGTGACACACTAGGCCGAATGAACCCCTTATCCAGGAGCTCCTGAAGCTGCTCCTTCAATTCTTTCAACTCCGCTGGTGCCATGCATATGGTGGAATAGAAATGGGCTGAGTGCCCGGCACCAGGTCAATGCCAAAATGAATGTCCCTGTCCGGCGGCATACCCGGCAGGTCTGCAGGAAGCACATCGGGAAACTCCCTCACAACGGGAACCGACTCAATGCTAGAAGTCTCATCTCCCACATCTCTCACAAACGCCAAATTGGAAAGACACCCCTTTCCAACCATACGCTGGGCCTTCAAGAAAGAAATAACTCTGCTAGGAATATAGTCAGTCACACCACGCCACTCGATCCGCGGTACACCCGGCATAGCCAAAGTGACTGTCTTAGCATAACAGTCTAGAATAGCATGACACGGAGATAACCAGTCCATGCCCAGGATAATATCGAAATCTACCATATTCAGTAGCAATAAATCAACTCGGGTCTCCAGACCCCCAATAGTCACCAAACACGACCGGTATACATGGTCCACAATAATAGTGTCGCCCACCGGGGTAGACACATGAACAGGTAAGGCAAGACACCCTCGGGTCGTACCCAAATGATAAGCAAAGTATGAAGATACATATGAATAGGTAGAACCGGGATCAAATAATACTGAGGCGTCTCTGTGACAGACTGAAATAATACCTGTAATG
>NW_017694477.1:0-4021 GCF_001879085.1 Nicotiana attenuata
AATCCTGGGCCTTCATCTTTTTCAGGAGCTCTTCAGCTTCTTCTTCAGCAACGGCCTTCTTTGTTGGTGCCGAATTGTCTTTAGTTGCTTTAACCTTCCTCAATTCTTCAGGGGCAAAGCACCTCCCTGATCTAGTCAAACCATGAGTTTCACACACTTCTTCTTTAATTTCCTTTCCTTGGTACATCACAGTCACTCTGTCATAATTCCACGGGACGGCTTTTTCACTAACCACAGGCAATTGGGTCACCGGTTTGATGATGACTGGCTCTGTTCGAACGCCTTTCACAACCAACACAGGCGTGACAGCTGCTCCTGGTATTGTCACCTTAACAGGCCCTGGTTTGATTACCCTCACTGGTTCACTGACTGTCTGGCCCACTGCGACCAAAGGTTTCTTGTCAACCAATTCCTCTTTTACTTTACTTTCGCTTGCTCTAATCATCATCACAGTCTGCGACGGCTTCTTGTATTCCCCCTTCTGCACTATCTCGATCATGTGAGCCTCAGGATGAATTGGTAGTGGATTCTGCGTGATATTGGGAGTCTCCGGAGCCTGCACCTCAATTCTGCGTGTATCAATCAACTCCTGAATGGCGGTTTTCAGATGCCAACATTTCTCTGTATCATGTCCAGGTGCTCCTGAGCAGTACTCACAATTCACTGAATGGTCCAGGTTCCTTGGGGGAGGGTTTGGTAATTTAGGCTCGATTGGGCTCAACATACCCAACTGCCTCAGTCTGTGGTATAGGCTCGTATAAGATTCTCCCAAGGGAGTAAAAGTCTTCTTCTTCTGCGACCTATCAGTCTTATATGCAGGATTGGGTTGGAAACTGGTTCCAGCGGCATTTCTGTTGGTTCTTGGGGGTGGGTAAGTGTTTTGGGGAGTGGGTGCGCGCCATTAGGTACGAGTAGGAGGTTGTGAGTATGTCTGGGCATGATGGACAGAGAAGTGGGGAGTAGGAGGTGGATAGTAATGTTGTGGTGGGCCATATGAGGTATGCGGGTAAGCTTGGGGGTGAGGGCGAGGTTGGTGATAATATGGTGACGGATCCCTGGACCAAACCCTTGATTCCACTACTGCCACTTCCTCTTTCTTCTTCTTGCCTAGTACTCCTCCGGTGCCGCTTTGAATGGCCTGCGTGGTTGCTTTGAGTGCTGAGTAGCTCATAATTTGTTGGACTTGAGACCCTCTTCTACCATGCTTCCCATTTTTACAACTTCGTTGAAAGTTTTCCCCACAGCGGACACCAGATGGCCATAGTAAGTTGGCTCTAAAGCCTGAAGGAAATAATCCACCATCTCATTCTCTTTCATCGGGGGATCAACCCTTGCTGCTTGCTCTCTCCAGCGGAAACCATATTCTCTAAAGCTTTCTCCGGGCTTCTTCTCGATTTTGGTCAACGACAGACGGTCCGGGACTATTTCGAGATTGTACTGAAAATGACATGCAAAAGCTTGAGCTAAGTCATCCCAGGTGTACCACCGAGCATGATCTTGTCTTGTGTACCATTCCAACGCCGCTCCACTTAAGCTTTGACTAAAGTAGGCCATTAATAGCTCATCCTTTCCTCCAGCCCCCCTCATCTTGCTGCAGAAACCCCTCAGGTGGGCCACCGGATCACCATGGCCGTCATATAAGTCGAACTTGGGTAGTTTGAATCCCACTGGCAATTGGACGTCAGGAAATAAGCACAAGTCCTTGTAGGCCACACTTACTTGACCCCCGAGATCTTGCATATTCCTGAAGGACTGCTTTAAACTTTTGACCTTTCGTATCATCTCCTCTTGTTCCGGGTTTTTGGGAGGTTTCTCTTCTTCAGCTGAGAGATTAAAATGGGGAGTGTAAAAGTATGGTTCTGGAGGTTTGAAGGTGGGTTCGGGCGGGTAATAGTGATTTTCCTGGGTTTGGAACAGAGGTTCACTTGAGGACCTATGTAATGCGGTGGGTGGAGGAGCCACGAATACTGGGGCGATTGGTGGTGGTGGAATTGGCTTGGAGGGTGGCAGTGGTGGTGTCTGAGAAGTGGTTCCGTAATATTGCTGGTGAGTAGGAAGAGCAGGATATGAGTTCGTTGCGTGAGGATCTTGGGGTTGAGTGTGTGGTGGGAGATAATTGGGATTGGCAGGATAGGCTGGTGGGGGATGTCCCTTCGACCAAGCCTGGTACATTTCGGCCATCTGCTGTTTTAACTTATACATCTCCTCTCTCATTGTATTCTTTTCCATTGCCTCCTCCTCTCTGGATGGGTCAACGATGCTTGCTTCTAGATCTTGGTTGGCCATTTTCGACTTGTCTTTGGAGCGTGTGTTGTAAGGGTGGGTTGCCAAAATGCCAGTCAGCTTATCACCTGCCTGAACTCATCAACAACAACTTGTTAGAGGTTAGGGCATTAACAAATAGATAACCGCACATTGATGGATGGATGCACCTAAGCAGTCAAACGTTGCTATTATGTCGCTGTTCATGCGTCATCCCGGCTTTTATTTCTTTCTCTTGCCAATTAATTCCTACTCCTATCTTTCCCTCTTCACTTTTTTTCTCCCTCTTTTGGATTCTCTTTCCTTTGGTTTTTCCCTTATTTGTATCATTCCTTTTTAGTTTTCCTTTGATTTATTTAGAAATGGTCGAATCCTATGGAGATTGCCTACGTATCACGACCCCGCGTGAATCAGACCAAGCGTAGTTCGCGAAGAATTAATGTAAAGAGAAAGCAGAATATTTTTGGGAATTTTCAAGTTTATTGATAGCAACTACGTCCATTACAAAGACTCGAGACAGACTCTGGTGCAAAAAGAACTACAGACTCCATATCCCTATCCTAGTTCAAACAAAATACAGACTCAATCAACTGACTGTCTTTTAACAAAAGGGAAATACAGACAGACTCAAAAGGTAAACTCTAACAGACTCACAGACAACTATGAATACATTAAAGCTCCTGGTGCCCGCGGGACATCGTTCGGTCTCGCCGCGGGCCTATATGCAAGTTCCCCTTGGAGTCTGTCTAAGTCATTCATTATCTGCTTCACAAATATCATGACTGATGCAAAGAAGGTGGTACGGGTCATGTTCTCGCACATCTGGCATTTCCGGGTAATAGAATGAGCAACGGTTAAGATTCTCTCTCGGATTCTTCCTTTCTCTTGAAGCAACCGCCCTATCTGCTGGGCCCTAGCCTCCAAAGTCTGTTCAAACGCCTAGCTTTGTTCTCGAAGTTGCTGCAAATCCATTTCTAGCTGTGCTAATGCCCTATAACAGTGTTCTCTCTCGACTTTGAAGTCCTTTGCCTGTTTAATCATTCGGTTTTCTGCGACAGTGGCCTTTTCCTTTAATCTTGCGACCTTATTGTCATATTCTTCTTTTAACTGCTTAACCATGTGAGCCCGTTCTTCTGCATTTTTGGCCAATTGTCTCCGGACCCCAACTAATTCCTTTTCTGCTTTGTCGAGGTCAAAACTGTAATCATTCACCTTTTGCCTTAGATTTGCTATAAGCTTTGTATCTTTGGCACTTCTGACAGGGTTGTCGGCCTCTAGCTTCATCTTTTGTATTTGGGCTCGTAAAACTTCATTCTCCTTGGCCAATTGTTTTCTCTCCCCTTCATCAGCTGCGGCTTGCAAGCTATTTTCAAATCGGAGGTCTTGGACCTGTTTTTCCAACGCTCCTATGCGGGCCCTGTACTCGTTTTCTTTAGCTAACCAAGCCCACTGTTCTTGTGATGAATCAACAAATTCCTGGATGTGAGGTCTTTTGGCCGGTCTTCCGATGCAACGTCCCTTCTATACCAAGCCTGATAATCAGGTGACACCTCTCCTTTGGCTCGATCCCGGACACAAGTGTTTGCCGCCAAATATTGACATTCGCTCCAGACTTGGCGGACCACTGCTTCAGGAAACTGGCCATCGGGGCCAATCTCAACCACTTGCAAACTAAGATCATCATCCTTGGGTATTATCTGGCATCTCCCCAGTTGCCTCAACACTCGATACGGTGCGTACGGCTGAATGCTTCTAAGCC